>NC_090766.1:287743-370243 GCF_036898095.1 Palaemon carinicauda | reverse complement strand
AATATGTTCTAACATTAACATTAGTGTAATTATGTTAGAATCTTACTGGAATAATCAGAGAAATGCCTCAATTAATTGATATACTTGTGTATCTGACGGTGCATTGCTAGTGGGGATTTACATGTCAAGTTTTAGACAATAATTTTTAATAAGAATATTAATATATATTTTCCAATAATGGTTCACTCATCCCATACATGTTTTATTTGTATTGACTCTATTTAGAATCTAGTAAACAACTAGATAACAATTTAACTCTAGGTGGGCCTGAATAGTCCGGAATGCGACACTTCAGAAAGTTCGGCAAACTATGACATTGGAGCGATGTAGGGAACTGTGATATTGTTTAGCGAGAGTTTGTGGAGCCGAGTTTGAAGGTGTTGTTACGAAGCCAATAACTCCCTTCTCACTTTGAAGTTCCTTATCAGGGACGCGACCTGATCAAACAGACACAAGAGCCTCTTGAAAAAATAAATAAGAAATCTTTTGTGTTGACCGCATAACATCTTTTGAGTGTTTCAGTTATATATTCCAGCTATGAAGTCAGCCTTGGAGCTAAAGACTTCTCTTATTCCTCGAAATTACTAGTTTATGCTCTCTCTCTCTCTCTCTCTCTCTCTCTCTCTCTCTCTCTCTCTCTCTCTCTCTCTCTCTCTCTCTCTCTCTCTCTCTCTCTCTGTGAATTTATCAAACATATTCAGTCGTGTCGTAAAAATCGAACATTCTTGAACTTAAAACCATTTAAAGGTTTAAAATGAGGGTTTAAAGGTCGGTCATAAATGACAGAGCCAAGGGACAGTGACAGTCCCCAAGAGCCTGACCCCTATCTCAACCGAGCCAAGAACTGGGATGGCCAGGCAATGACTGCTGATGACAGGATCCCCCGAACCTGCCGTCCTTAGCGCAGAAGGATTGTGAGGTTGCACACACTACAAAACCCCGGTCCAACCGATCGCCAGGGAGGGAGGGATGTTTGCAATTGATCATTCTCCAAATGAAATAGTTGTCTTTAATGTTTCTTTGAAATGATGGGCATTTGATAATTTCTAAAAAAGTTTCCTATGCTTACATTATTTTTCAATATTCATCTTTATTCGTTATGTATTAGTTGTCGTTGTATTTGTTTTATGATTTTTTAATTTTAATTTTTCATTTTGTTTAGTTGTTTGTGTTCATCGGCAATTTCATATACTTCTCAATATTAGACAGAACACTTCATTAATCTTTTGTTTTATTCGTTTGCATTTGCAGGTTGAAAGGGAAGTAACAAAGTAGATTCCCCCCCCCCCCCCTCCCCCGCCGCTTCCCCTGTAGATCGCATGGTCATTGGTTGTATTGGCTTCATATTAATGAGTTATAATGTTTAGTTCTTTGGTGACTTTAATGTATATTATACATCTGAATGATTGGAATGAGACTATTGGACACTATTCTTTTTCTTACAATTGGGAGAAAAAAAATTTAATTTCTACGAAAAATTATTTACAATACAATTTTTTTACAATCCTTGGAAAATTAGTATTATTTTTTTCTATTATTGCTATCAAGACTACTATGAGATTCAGGGCCTCTGTAACACGGTTTTTTCGCAATAATTTTTTATCTATGAATTTCATAAATATAAAGCTTATTCAGAATGCACATTGTATCTACACATAAATTTTGACTATATTCTGCATTACGTAGGTTGAATAAATTTGGTACTTATAATGTAAAAGTGACGTTTTTTGAAGACGGGCCAACTTACTCAGAGAAAAGGTTTCGAACGCACTCGTTACGTAACTTATGACGGCATTTCTTCCCTCTTTCTCGATCGTTGATTGGCTATACGTAACGAAGGCGATACCTCTGCCAACAATGACACAAAAGTTTAAATAAAAGCAAAGCAGTACACCTTTATGAACTCTGAAACCTTTCCACTGATAATTGTCATAATGAACAAACCAAAAAAAAATGGTAATGAATACAAAAACACTTCGATTATTAGTCTAACTCCCAAAATAAGTTTCCTAAGAAATTACAGTCTACTTTATAGGTCACAATCAGATTGACAAGGTGTAGGGAATAGTTGGTAATTTTCAAAAACGTAGAAGACAAGCTTGATTTCATAACTGCTATATCCAATGTCCAGCAATTTTTATTTAATGTCTATCTACCTACCTATTTACTGTAAAAAAAGAAAAAAAAAATAGCTGGTACCGTATTTTGGCTTTAAACCTTCACCAATAATTATCGTCAGAATGATGACTTCATGAGGCTCCACCTACTTTGGCCTCGTTATAATTCAGGATAACACTGAAGGCTATCATGGGCATTGTTGGATTATAAAATTTAAATTCTGGCTATAAAAATTCAATTCTCGAGTAGTTGTAAGAAGTGCTAAATGATCCTCAAGGATCTCAGCAGTTGGCCTAAACGTTTAATTCATGTATAGTACTGTTGCGGCACTACTGCTACTCTGCTACAGTAGTATTACTACGCTAGCACAGATACCCCACCCACATTTATGTATCGTTCCGCCATTCATAAAGTCTTTGTCATGTTTTTTTTTCACTGTGCAGTAAGCCATGGCCTCCTCAGAAATTAAGTTAAACATTAGATGATAGGTTATTTCATTAAGCTGACAAATTATGGCAACTGGGTATGTTATTGCCGATGTTGAAGCTAAAGATAAAGTATGGTATCATTCCTTCATTGCATTATCATCTTTACTACTATTTGTTTGGCTACATGTAGTCATTATTTTAAAGGATAAATGAATTATGTTCACTTTACTTCTATAAATTCCAATTAAATGTACAAATAAAACTCCTAAAACTATTCATGATTTATTTACAAAATGCAGTCATGCCCAAAACATAGCCAACACGGTCGTACGGCCTAAGAAGGAAAAAAATTATATCGGATCATCCGTTGGTCTGATGGAGATTTTAGCACAAAAATCTTATTTTAACAAAAATAGCTATATAAAGACTGTTTACATACAATCTCTCTCTCTCTCTCTCTCTCTCTCTCTCTCTCTCTCTCTCTCTCTCTCTTTTGGTGGCATAGTGAATAGTTAATGGAAATGTTCAAAAGCCTGAATGACATTACAAGTATTATAATCATGTTACGCTACATACAAATCAGACCATAAACATTGGATTTAAACTAGAAACTGAATAATTACCTATTCAGGCTATAGTAAATATGGCCACGGGCTTTCTCTTGACTATATAAAGTTGCAAGTTGTAAGACAAATGCAGTTTTGTAACCACGGGGCAATTCCAAATCATGTTAGCCATTCTTGACTGTTATGGGTTTCAGAGCCGATGGAACAAGGTGAATGGGTGTCTGGTGGATGGGCGGGGCAAAATTTTGACAAAAGGTGTTTACATTGCTTACGTAATGAATGTTTTCAACTCTTGGCTCGTTATCGCTGGCCATGGCGTCGGCTAGATCATTTTTACTCTATAAAAATTAAAACTATCGGCTTTAGGTTATTGATAATGCTGACAAAATTTGTGTGTGGTTGTAAAATATACATATGTCAACTTTCAGTTACATCCGATGCTTTGATAAGGAGCAAAGTCCAAAAAACCGTGGTACAGAGGCCCTGAATCTCATAGTAGTGTGACATTGTTAATTTTTTAGCTATATGATTTTCTTTTACTTACTTTTACTTACTTTTACTTTTAGAGGTTTATTTCTCGCCCTCCATCAAACACTAAAGGTCTGTTCAGGCGGGCCTTGGTGTATGAAAAAATAATTCCTTTCCAGTTAATATTTTGCTCTGTATCGTTATCAGTTATTTCGCTAGCATTTGTATTCAGGCTTAATAGTTTTCAGGTCACTATTATAACACTTTCTAAAAAGATAAGTCTTCAGGTTTTTCTTGAAGGCAGCCACATTTGTGCTATTCTTGACATCGAGTGGAAGGTCGTTAAAGAGTCTCGGTGCAGCATAACTGAACGTTCTTCCTCCTATTGCATGATTCACACTAATTTCGAATAGTCTATGTGGGTCATCTGCATGTCTAACTCTTACAGTGGCGCTGGTAGCTTCAGGGTAGGGGATCAAGCAATCACGAAGATATTTAGGCTTATCACCTGTAAGTGCTTTGTGAGTCAACAAGCAAATTTTAAATTCAATCCTAGCCTTAACAGGTAACCAATGTAGATCGATCAGTGCAGGAGTTATTCTCTCCCGAAATTTAATGCCTTTTATCAGTCTAGCCGCCCGGTTTTGCACATTTTGAAGCTTCCTTAGTAGTGTATTGGGCAATTTGTAGTACAGAGAATTGCAATAATCAAGCCTTGATATTACATGACTCACCACTAAAATTTTTGTACTGCCCTCTGTTAAATATTTTCTAATAAATGCTATGTTTCTCAGGTGATAGTTACACACTTTCACTGTGTTCACAATTTGGTCCTTCATTGACAAATTACAGTCTATCAGTACACCCAAATTTTTCACAACAGGCACAATCCCAACATCAGCATCACCAATTTTTATACTTTGAATTAACTGGTAATTCTTCAAAGCCACCCTTGTGCCGAAAAACATGCATTCTGTTTTATCATCATTTAATTTGAGCTTTTTCCTCTGCATCCATGTTTTTATTTCAGTCATTATCTCATCAATTTTCTTCCCTGTATCTTGTGTTGTTGAAATTGAGAGGTAAAACTGAGTATCATCTGCATATAGTTTAAAACCCACTTTTTGTTTTTTCAAGATGTGTGATAGCTCGATAGTATATATGTTAAACAAGATAGGGCCCAGGACACTACCCTGTGGTACACCCTTCATAAGTATTCTCTCATTGGATCGGTTTCCAGAAACTTCTACAATAGTCTTCCTGTTCACTAAGTAACTTTGCAAAAATTTCAGTGCTTCCTGAGTCACTCCAATAGACTTCAAGTCGTCAAGTAAGTACTCGTGCACAACAGTGTCAAAAGCAGCACTAAGATCTAACATAATTAAAATTCCACACTTTCCCCCATCAAGAAGACCTATCATATCATTCATTATTGAGCACAAAGTAGTTTCTGTAGAATGATTAGCTCTGTAGGCCGATTGATTTTCCGGGAATACCTCTAACTCGTCAATATGCGCCCACAATTGCTCACTTATGACTTTTTCAATAAGCTTTGACATGTAGGATAAATTTGAAATGGGCCTATATGAATTTAGCTCGTTTACATCACCTTTCCCTTTGTAAATTGGTTTGATCAACGCAGTTTTTTCACAGCTAGGAAAACAGGATTGCGATATACTTAGGTTAATTATGTTCAGGTAAATATTATATACGACTTTTGTTTGGAGCTTCACTTATTGAACTGTTTGGGAAAGGGTCGTTTCCACAATATGTATTCTTCATCTCTCTCATAACCTTTAACAAGTCGCACATATTTATCTCCCTAAATTTTATTAACTTCTTTCCCTCCTTCACTGGCATAGCTGACTGTCCCTCCAAGTGATTTTGGGGGAAACCTCTATAGATTTTATCAATTTTTTCACTAAAGAATATAGCAAAACTCTTTGCACAAACATTGTCAGGCAAGACATATTTTTTCTTTAATCCCATCAAATCATCAAGGTTTTTATGAAAGTCCTTCATGTTATTAGTTTTTTTACATTCGCCGTTGTAGAATTTTCTTTTCGTTTTTTCTAACAGGATGTTATAGTCATTTCTGGCCTTATTATATAGATTTCTGGCTTGTAAGGATTTGGCTCTTTTCCATCTACCTTCCATCTTACGTCTGTGTCTTTTTGCCTTTAATAGTTCACTATTATACCATCTAACATTTTCGCGTACCACTATTTGTTTGTTCTCTATGGGACACATGGTATCGTACATTTTTCCAAAATTGTCGTTGTATTTCTTGGTATAGCACCCAACACATTCTATGTCTACCATATGTTCACATTGTGTGTTCACACAAGACATTTGCGCTACACTAGCTTCAATAAAATTCTCAGCATCAAAATTTTCCCGTTCCCTATATGTGATCCATTTTTTCAATACTCTGGTGCAATTTATATTAACATTAAAGGTGATGAGTTTATGTGTTTTTGAGATCTCAAAGTCTGGTTCCACTTCAAGGTTTTTTATTAGGTCTGAGTCTTTTCCACATATGACCAAGTCGAGTGTATGACCACCTACTGACGTTGATACCAAAACACTGTTTATTAAATTAAACATCTCAAATACTTCCTTGAGTTCTTTAGCCTTATTATCATTTTCATCATCTACCCAACAGTTGAAGTCTCCACCAATTAATGTATTTTTAATATCGTCCACCACACCCACAAGAATACTAAATTCTTCAATGAATTTAGTCATATTACTCGCTGGTGGTCTATATAATGATATTATATTCAATACCTTATTGTTTCTTGTCAGTTTTAAACAGATATATTCAAACGTTTCAAATACCATTTCATTCATGATAGAAACCCTAGAGAAAGTTTTCGACACAAAGACACCCACTCCTCCTCCAGTTTTGTCCTTTCTTGGTACGTGATAGAAATCATGAGTACACGGCGTCATCTCCTGAATCTTTGAGTTATCACTAATATTTCCCTGCAACCAAGTTTCCGTTAATAAGCATAAATCTAATTCCATTTCGTTAATAAGATTTCTAATCTCTAAGGTTTTATTCCCCACCGATTGAATATTTATCAGACCACACTTAACCAATGGGCTAGACTCCATGATCGGTTCTATTTTTTATCCTGGTAAGCTCCTCCTTGTATACTTTACAGTTATCATCATATGTCCTATGATTCGTATCATTGTAATTCCTCATTGTGCAGTTATGACACTTTAACGTATTTACATTACAATCCGTGGTTCGATGATCCTGGCTACACTTGGCACATACCTGAGTCTTGCTACAATTTTCAGCAGTATGACCAAATTCTTGGCATTTATAACACTGAAATACATTGTAGGAATCATAGATTTTACAGCATCCTCCAAGCGTGGTATATACTCTATCATCTCTTTTACGGAAGACTTTCCTGATAGTTGGACTACACTTTATAATGACGTGTAATTTACCGCTTTGTCTTGATTTAAACTTCCTGATCAATTTAAAGTCTTCTTCATTTTCACATATATCATTCAACCATTCATTCTTCTCCATTATACTGGCAATTATATCATCTTCATTTTCATCAATATTGCAGACCTTGATCTTCGGTTTAAGTAGATCCTTTTTATCTACTTCTACCTTAATGTCATTCTTGACCTCTTCTAAGTCATTTTTAGCCTTTTCTAACCCAGTTTTATCCGCAAAATTAACTACCAAGTGGCCTTGTTTAGAGGTTTTGACCTGTTCGACATTCGTGGTTATCTTCTTCATGATAGTTTTCTTGATATCTGAAGCCTTCTTATTTTCCTCCGTAGATTTTATAACCAAAGTGTTTCTTGATTTCAACTTACTTGCATATGTAGTCTTGGTCACATTCTCTTTTTCGTATTCCATAAGTTTCTCTTTCAGCTCGACAATTTCTTGACGCATATCCATGTATTGAGCAGTTATCATATCCATAAAACCAGACATCTGTTGTTGTACATTTACCTTCATCTCTTCTATGATGATGCTTAGTCTCGTTATGTCATCAACACATGCAGACTCAACACATTTTGGACATTTATAAATGATGTTCCTGCTTTTTAAAAGAGTACTTGAACCATCCCTTAAATTAGAGCAAGCTACTTCATCATGGTACCATCTTCGGCATTGATCGCATTGCATCCCATCATCGACATAGGACTCACAGTGCCCACACATGCCACGATTGCCTCCGTCATCACATTCTTCATAAGCTGCTGCCATTATACTTTCCTCCCTTCCTGTGAGTACCTCGTCAATTTCAGTCATAAATAGACCGAGATCATTCACGGGATTACGTCTTCCTTTTCGTTTTCTAAGGAAAGACATATTGAATCATTTTTCAATGAACTTTTCAAGTAGCCCCACCCCAACGCAAAAATGCTGGGTCAGGCCTTTCACTACAGACCTCACATACAAGGAAACCACTGATTTTTAGCACTATATTTCACTAATATCAACACTAGCAAACACCCACAAAGAGATTTTTCATAGTACAAACAACGAGATACACAATGATTCCGTTTAAAGCCAGATTCGATACAGAGCACTGAAACACACGTCCACACCCGTAATCTCTCTTATAGCAGAACAATAGTTTCTAATATTTTTATGTGCAATGTCGAATGATGGTATAGTAGCTTAATGATCATTGCGTTTAGTAGAACAAAATAAACCTTAAGAATTAAGATGAAGAATTAGTGTTTGTTTAGCAGTACTCATGTTTCGATGAAATCGGAGATGGTAGAAAAACCAAGTTAGCTGTGTATCTTTCCTTTCTACTTTTCTCCTGCCTTCTCTCTCTCCTCTCTTTCCAGTCCCTCAACCATGAAGCAGACTCTAAGGGTTCAGACATCGTGTTTGACCATATACTTGAGCCAAGGTCTTCGCTTTCAAGGGCGAAGTCCCACCGTGAGGAATGAATGATTTAGATGGGTTTGCTCTCTGACCTTTCGCGAAAGCTTTCAAGGTCTTTTAAGTTTATCTTAAAAAATCTTCTTTTCTCTATTTACTCTCAAACGGTGTCTTCAAATTAGAGCAAATAAAAGCTGCAATTTTCTCCATTTCGAAAAACATATTAGTAATTTTGTAATTAAAGAAGTTTGTGGGAAGATACATTGTTGAAGCCTCTTCCTATCTAAGTCTTAGATTTTATGTTAATATCCCTTTTGGATGTTTTATACCGTATCCCATTGCTTAATTCAAATGTTATTCCTTCGGAAATTATTACTAATAGAACTTACTTCACCTACCTATAACAAACATACTGCATTGTGCTCTCTAGAAACGAGAGATTTGCTGTTATACAACTCAAAATTTTAGAAGCAACTCCGATGTTGTTTGGGAACAGTTGAACCTCTTGTGTCTGAATGTTTGAATGAATCAAATTTTACAGGTGTACAACAGAAGGGTCCTCGTGTGAGCAGAGTCTATGTACCTTTCGAATGTGAATTCTAAAGTCCTGTATCAAACTCTCCCTTTTATTACTTTTAGGGATTTTATAAAGTATAGGTGAAACATAATAAAAAATAGCATTAAAAGCGTAAGTAGAGAATAGTATTAAAAAGGTAAATAAAGTATAGTAGAGAATAGTATTAAAAGTATAATTGAACCGGTAAAACAGGAAATTGTCTTTGTCTATGGATGTAGCAATCTGAACGTGGAAAGAGTGTCATGTCCAATATAATGTGTGTGTGTGTGTGTGTGTGTATTTATAATTCTGTATATATGAGATATATATATATATATATATATATATATATATATGTGTGTGTGTGTGTGTGTGTGTGTGTGCGTGTGTGTGTGTGTGATTTGAGAGAACCTGCAAAAAATACTTGCTTGCTTGAAATAGAAATTGTTTGACATTTACCAAGCAGGTTTTCAATTCCACACATATGTCATACGTCAGTTTCCTGTAAGTCCTTTTAAATAAAAAATTCACAAGCGACATTTTTTGGCTATGTATATGGTTATATGCCCTTTCGTCCGACGTCACTTCGTCCAAAGTCTCTTTGTCCACTCCCTTTGGTCCAACGTCTCTTTGTCCGACGATTTATTGGTCCAACGTCTTTTCGTCCATGTGTTTTTTGGTCCATTGTCTTTTAGTCCAATATCCAGGATTTATTCGTTAGTCCATTTATTTAATATCTGAAGGTAAAACTCGGTAGTTTTGTCTTGAGGTAATCCAATGAATCCTCGGTAGTTTGATTGCTGTTAAGAGCCATTTCCCAAAATAGAAGTGATTTTTCTGTAGTTAGGTTGTTGCTAGGAGAAATTTCCCAAAATAGAAGCAATGTTTCGTTCTTGCCGATATAGGGTGCTTTTCGGTATCAGCCTTTATTCCAGTAGCTGATGTTGAGGAAGCATATGAAGAGCTAACATATGAATGGCATTATGGAATGTCAACAGCAAAATTGTCAATAACTTGCCAAGAACAAATAACGTTTTGGAAGGATACTATTCGCCACTCAAGTTTTTTTTAGGCGTTACCCATCCTAATATTTGGCGGCTGATAAAACATTTGGAGAATGAAACTAGCTTGATTCAAACCAAGATAGATCACATACATAGAGGGGATACAGTACTATATATATATATATATATATATATATATATATATGTATATATGTATATATATATATATATATATATATAGGCAAATTAATCAGTGTATACTTTCTTAGGTTGCACATTATGATTCTTATGAAAAAATTTAATTTTTAAAGGCTGTTGCTCTCAACCTATACTCTTTCTAAGCATCTTATTGATTAAAGATTATATATTTTTTTTATTTTCATTAGTACCTTCAATATATATATTTTATTCTTGTATATCAATATCTGCAATAAATATTAATTTTATTTTGCATTTTCATATATAAATTAATTTTTGTCTTCCATATTTTTCTTTTTCTGGTTGTAGCTATATTTAATAAAATGTCAACAATTACATAATTTTTTTCCAACATATTTCACTTTTTCTGGTCATATTTTTATTTAATGTATAAAAACGCATGGAAAAAAATTCTACTTGCAAATATACTCGGGCATACATAATCTAATATATGCAGTATATATACCTTTATATTAATATCTAACTTCTATAAAAATCTAACATTTCGTCCAGACAAAATTGGTCAAAATCACCCGGAAACAAAAAATCATAGGACAAAAAGACATTGGACCAAAAAATCATTGGACACAAAGATGTTGGACCAAAAAATCATAGGACAAAAAGACGTTGGACCAAAAAATCATTGGACAAAAATACGTTGGACGAAAAGGATTGGCCAAACAGACTTTAGACGAAAAGGATTGGACTAACTGACTGTACACGATGTATATATAGTCATATAAGAAAAGACAGGACCGCAGAGCACATTTTGATTCCAAAAGGTGCAGCAGCCAATTATAAAATGCTTTTCGCTTGTCTCCTCACTACCTAAGTAGTAGTGATCGTTTGTATATGTCAAAGTTTATTAACCGTTTATGAAAATATGCGAATGTAGAATATTTATGGTCTCGGTGTGACTGGTAACACCGAGAATGTGGAATGAAAAGATACTTGAGGTTAACGGGAAAACTTATTGGCTTCAGTGGTCTCTGTGCCTAGTTCGATCCGAGGATAGTTTCTTTTGATCTTATTCCTTTCGTATTTTACAAACGCTGTTCCTGTTAACAGATGTTTTAGGGGAAGGAAAAAAGCATTAACGTTTTCCAGGTTTTTACTCTATTAGGAATTGAAGGGAACTTCTCTCAGGTTTTATAACACAGGGACTCGAAATGCACTTGCTTTCAAGGCTAATTGTGATAGGAAAATATATTACCATCCTTGGAATTTCCTTTGTATAATTATTACCTTAGCCAAGCTGGTTATATGTTCGAGTCGGTTTATTCACATATTTGTTTGTGGACAGGATTACGTGAAAATACTCAACGGAAGAAACTGGGAAATTTTGGGGATGGTACATATCAAGATCAATGTTTTTGGTCGACGTTGCACTTTGCACAATATACTGCACAGTCAGCATATGAAACCTTATAGAAACTGTAAATTCAACGTTAAATAATTATCCTTTTTATCCAAGAATAGAATGAGACAATCCGAGAGGGAACTTTTGTAACAGGTTTTTCCTTCCTCTCTGTCCATCCTTTGCATTTCAAATAAGGTTGAGGAGAGAGAGAGAGAGAGAGAGAGAGAGAGAGAGAGAGAGAGAGAGAGAGGGAGGGGGGGAGGTCAGTCCTCCCCACACAAAACCTTTACAATGACGATAACAGTTATCGTTTGACCTTGTTTATGGAAGCACGAGGGGAAAGGGTCGCCTAAATGGGCGTGAATTAAAGGGAAAACAAAATGGAGGTATCTAAAAGAAGGTCAGGTCGAATTAGGTCAATGGAGTTTTGAAGATCAGTGGAAAGGAATTGTTTTTAGTACATTTAGAAAAATTTTGAAAGTAATAAATAGAACAATATAAAGTGAATATATTCGAAGTAGAGGCCATAACCCCAAAGAAAGTGGTGAAGGTATTAACAACTTATGAAAATAAAGGTTATAAGCACTAAAGCAGCTAAGAAGAAATTGTAATAAAAGCAGCGTCTGATATGAAATAAAACTTGAAAACCGTGGTCAAAGGAAGCCAAGTAAAAAAGAAAAACATTCTTTGAAAAATTATAGAAAACTATTTCAATAAACACAAGGAAACTTGAAGTGGTGCACCAAGAAGTTTCGTCTTACGGCCGGAAGAAGCAAAGTTGTTTTAACGGGGGGGGGGGGGGGGGGGGGGAAGATGGCTTAGAAATGTGGCTTGTGTTTTGTTGTTGCAGATTGCCTGGCCTTTACGGCCAGACACTGGCTCTTGCACTCTTGCAGCCTGTAGGTGTTTGTTAGATTTGATTAGGTTTGTAGGAGATATAGGATATGGAATAATCTGCTACATTTATTTTTAAGTGGTTTGGGATGTGGGAAAAGGATGATCGTAACTTTTATTTATTGTCATTCAACTTTTTATTTTATTTTTTTTTTTTTCATTTTTAGAAGTGTCCTAGCCTCTTTAGGTCAAAAGAAAAGAAAGAAGCTGCCAAAACGTCTTCTCTAGTTCCTCGTTAGCCACGATTTCAGTATCCTGAAATGTCCTTCGCTTAGGACACATTCTTGGATTTCCTGTTTCTCCTCGAATTCTATCTAAGTTTACTTTGACATTTCTCCTTTCATGTCTTTTTTCTTTCTTTAGGAATCAGTTAATGTTCCAAATATTTTGAATATTTATTTTATCTTATCGACAGTCGATAGTTGAAATATATTTCCTGCTTCAGAGAATCTTTTTATTCCAGTTCACACTCGTCGAAAGACTGTTAGTCTCTGAACTTTTTTTTCTCCGATGTGGAGTCACATGATTCTTCCATTATAACTGAACAAACACACATTTTGGGAATATGTCTATAACAACCATAATAAGGCATGGTGATGATGATGATGATGATAGTAATAGTAATAATAAGATTGTGTTAATGATAATAGGTTTTGAAGGAGGACTGTGCACTCTCACTGAAACAGCTAATGAGACTTCCTCTCCTTTGCAAAGCTGCACTTGTGTACTCTCAAGATTGGAGAGCACTTGAAACGAGCCAGCGGGAAAACGCTGCACTCACCTCATCCTAAATAAAGAAGAAGAAAAAAAGGAAACCTTTTGAAGTAAAACGCTCTGCAGAAAAAATGTCTGGTGGAAACTGTGTTGTGGAGATGAACATGATCCTTGATCCATACGCTTGTGTTGTGCATGAGGCAAATAATCTCTCTCTCTCTCTCTCATCTCTCTCTCTCTCTCTCTCTCTGTGTCTCTCTCTCTCTCTCTCTCTCTCACTCTCTCTCTCTCTCTCTCTCTCTCTCTCTCTCTCTCTCTCTCTCTCTCTCTCTCTCTCTCTCTCTCTCAGGCTGAACGTAGTCATTTTTATTGAAATTCCGGCTAAGTTTCAAGAGGTAAATTTTTTTTATTAGTGACATCTTTTCATGAGTTTGCAAATTGGACTAACTCTTAGTTTAATATTTTAGGCAAAATACTTTTACTGTTGATGAAGTTCTAAAATTATAGTTTCAAAGAGCTGGATCAAATTAATTTTTTTTTTATTCGAATTGTAAGTTGTCGGAACCCCCAAAGATTCGAACTGAAAGGATTTTTGTCTTTTAAACAAACACAGAGGTTGGCTTAAAAGAAAATATATATATATATATATATATATATATATATATATATATATATATATTCTTGCGTACGTTGATTTTTAATGCTGAATAAAAGAGAACCTTATTTTAAGACTTTTTCTATTTTAAATCAATAAATCTTAATGATTATATATATATATATATATATATATATATATATATATATATATATATATATATATATATATATATATATATATGCATTTACTGTATATCCATTTGCCTTGTTTAATAGGTTTTCATTCATTTGTAGACATGCCAGATATTACCTACTGTAATTTAGATCAAATCTCTCTCTCTCTCTCTCTCTCTCTCTCTCTCTCTCTCTCTCTCTCTCTCTCTCTCTCTCGTGAGATGGGAGAGATATATGAGAACACTATATAACCGCTTGTATTGATCTTATTGGGAACAGCCAAAGGTGAATGTTATGTGATACCACTTGTAAACAAACTTGGCCATAGATGTCGCCTTCTTTGGTGTTTAGATGCAGCACATACAGAGGCAAACTGTATACACATTTACACACGCATTAATGTAAATTCAATCCGCAAATTTACTGTAATTTATGATTGTTCGAATTGATTCTTTTATTTATTGCAAATAGTGTGTTTTTTCTCTATTTCAAATGTTGAATTTGCTTGGACTAAACTACTTATTACATAGTTGAAAAATTATTTACGAATTAGAAAGACGAAAGAATATTGTTAAAAATATTATTATTGTTATTTTCATTATTATTATTATTATTATTATTATTATTATTATTATTATTATTATTATTATTATTAGTATTATAATGATTGTTTTAAAAGCAGTGCTGTTGATTTTTTTTTTATTTTGATACAGCCTAGAAAATTAATTCTGCAGATAAGAAAATCATGCCTTTATCATCCAAAATTTTGTGACATATGAGTCATCAACAAAGAAGGTCCTGTTGAGACGATATTTGTAACAGGGCTGCAGAAATTTAAAAAAAAAAAATTATTTTTTTAACTACGGTTCCTTGATTTGAATTAACTTAAATATTTGTATGATTTTTTTATTTTTGATTTAAGATATTATATATATGAATTTAAACAAATATGTTCCCAGACCTCAAAATAAATAGGTGATTATAGTTAGATATCTTTTGTCCTATACAAACTATTGTGTGACGATATAATGAGTTTTTAATTTCATAAGGTTTTCACTTGCCTAAAACCTTCCTCATCTTTTATTTAAACACATCTTAGTCGGGAGGCTGTAGTAACACTTGACATGGGCTGTTTAATCCATTGATGTTTTCATCTGTTTATTCCTGAATAGGGAAATTTTGGGGTCACACTCTGGTATCGAAAATCCCGAACATACCTGTTGTTGTTCTACCATAAAATGAATTAATTGACCAAATGTCAGTGAAACGTGAAATGATATATTCCGTACAACAGAATCAGTTGTCTACATTTATTAGAATCCCGTTTCGCTTCGCATTTTACCTCGGAAGGCGATGGTAGATTTTACAGCCAGTTTGTGGGATTTCCTGTGCAGCTAAATCCATTTAGCGCAAAATCCTATGGGAGATATCCTGGTGGATTTCCTTGGACAGAGAGAATGGGAGGGAGGCTTTGACTCTCCAAATTGGAAGTGTTAATGTTATAAAAGTGTCATAATTAAGATCAGGTAATTGATAATTTTGACTTTTAACAGTTCCCGTTTCTCTGAAATTTAGGAAAACTCCGTTTATTTGTTTATTTGAATTTCCAGAAAAAAGATTATATATACACAAATGTTTAGATGTGCGTGCGTGTCTGTTTGTGTACGTATATATTTCCTTCATTTGACCATCAATATTTGGTTAGGTAATATAGGAAGTCTATATAAAAGATTGGAAACATCGATTTTTATTTTTTTCTATTTCCTTGAATGATTGAATAAATATTCAAATTTATTATTATAATTAATATTTACTAAATATCCCTAAGAAATATCTTTTGTGACCTGGGATAGAGAAATTAGTTTCCTTTGACTTCTGAAAGTAGAGCAGGGATTGTTTGTTTGCCAATATTGAAAAGAGAAAAGTCAGTCGAACCTTTGCATCATAATTGGAGTTTCCATTGGGTCGTTGTGTTTTCCTCGTCGACCGAAGGTTTCTGGGATAATCAGTTTTAGGTGACAGTTCGGCTGTTTTGACGTTTGACATTAATTCTTCGTTGCTCGAATTCGTTATCAAATTCACCGAAACGTGAAATTAATTAGTCATTTTATGCACAAACATGGCTGTTGTTCATTAAACCCCCCCCTCTCTCTCTCTCTCTCTCTCTCTCTCTCTCTCTCTCTCTCTCTCATGATATATATGCATATTCTTGTTCCTTCTTGTTATAGACACATTGACATCTAAATTAAGGAACAGGGAAGAATCATGGTAATTGATGTTTGCGAATGATTAAGTCATTAAAGATAACAGAATAAAAACTGCAAGAAGGATTTTTGTTTTGCATAATAAGATGTGAACATTGGAAAGACATACTGTAGATAATAATCATAAGTAGAGAGAGAGAAGGACGTGGAGAAGAATTCAAGTGGACAATAGAACATTAAAACAGAACAGTGAGTTTATCTACTTAGGATGAATAATAACAGTGGAGGGAGGTACTGAGAAAGCAGGGAGACGGAGGATGAAAGATGCATGGCGAAAATAAAGGGACGTAACAGTTACAAGACCCGTACTATTACACGGGGCAGAAACAGGGGCACTCAGAGGGAAAGAGTAGGGACTGTTGGAAAGAACCAAGATGAGGATGGTGAGATAGATTGCTGAAATGTCACTACCGGAAAGGTGGGAGAGTCAATATATAAGAAGAATGTGTGGTAGACATAATGAACAGCTGAAGGTTATGGAATCTCGACTAAAGGAGGAGGAGGAACCAATCAGAAGGACTAAGAACAGGCCAGTTATAAGGAGGAGTAGTTTGGGGCGTCATCGGAACAGATGGATGTATGTGGTCAGGAAGGATATGGGTGAGGTAGGATTGATAGAAGATGCAAGGAATAGGATACGATGAAGTAAACTCGAACGAGGGCAACCCTGCAATGCTGCATTTATATATATATATATATATATATATATATATATATATATATATATATATATATAATGTATATATATGTATGTATATATGTATATATATATATATGTATGTATATATGTATATATATATATGTATATATGTATATATATATATATATATATGTATGTATATATATATATATATATATATGTATATATATATATATGTATGTATATATATATATATGTATATATATATATATATATATATATATATATATATGTATATATATATATATATACACGTGTCTGTGTGTTTGTGAGTGGATGCGTGCGTGTGTAAAACGATCTACAGAAATTCCCTCCCCTATAAAGAACGACTTTTCGAATGATACTCCATCCTCGTTTCAGTATTCCAAGATTTCAAAGGTCCTCTTATATTTCGTCAGGTGTCAACTGACCCCGATGCGATAATTACTCAGCGGCATCTTTTGTTGTCGCATGAGGCATTCTATGATGCCTAAACGACCAACCTTTAGATTATAAATGACGACTGGAAAACGTTATATGCTATTATTTCAAGATACTTATAGCTAATGTATCCATATATGCATAAAAACACGTATTATTCTAAACTTGAAATGGAAAACACCATGCAAAGAGAAGTTAGTTTCTCCCGTATAACTCATGCAATGGGTTATTAAGAGAGGGTTGTCTTGTTAATTGGGAAACATCATGGCTGATCTTTGGTGTTATTTGTCGTCATTTTCTGATGTATCCATCCAAATTTCAGTAAGTTTTCATTCAAAGTTTTTCATTTCAGTCCCTCACAAGAAATTCCTTCTTTTATAATAGATCTCACATTCTCATAGCAAGAAGACTTTTAGTGTTGTCTTCTTCAGTATCTTAACAAATGTAAGATGTTTAAGGTTGTCTTCATCCTCTCTCTCCAAATGTCAAGAGAAGAAGACAATTAAATGGGGCTAAAATGTAACGAAATGTTTTTCACTTCTCCGTCGGGTAAATTTCATGACAGATTTCAGGCGATTTATGGTGATGAACCTACTGCAGGAAATCCTCTGTGATGTATACACAGTCGTAATTCATCCCTGAAAATATGAAGAAGAAACAATGAAGGAAAGGAAGAATAATGTGGCTGATCTATGCCAAGATTTGTTTTGGGAAACGATTTTTGTTTTACTTTGCCAAATATTGTTGTCACAGATGCTAGAGAGAGCGAGGGCCAAGGGTGGGGTTGTGGGCCAGGATTTTTTTTTCTTCCTGGACGTTTGGGATTTTGGGATTGATTAAGGAGTGAGGGGGGAATGGCAGAAACTATTAGGTGATGCGGCTGGGTGACAGAAGGGGCATTTCCTCCATCTTGTGTGTTGCAGTGGAAGTGGAAACATTTGGACAAGTAAATGAAGAACCAGCTTCGTTATACATACAGATGTATGCATGGTAAATTATGCACGTGTTTTTATTTCATATGAATTTTTATTGTTTTTTACTTTACTAACTTAATATCTGGATTCTCTCTTATACCTCGGGATCAGAGTCCCAAGGCCAAATCAACGCAATGATAATAGCTTCTGGCCGGCCGTGGAATCGATCCCCGGTCCAGGAAACTGGTACGACAGTGACATAGCATTTAGCCACAAAGAGAAATAAAAGTCAATGGCAATTCTTCTATAGTGGTTTTATATGAAATGTGGAAAAGATTTATATTCTTGCTTACATCATATATATATATATATATATATATATATATATATATATATATGTGTGTGTGTGTATATACATACATATATATATATATATATATATAGGTATATATATTTATATATGTGTATATATACACACATACAACATACTTGCATATACATGCATTGTGCGTTTGTGTTTCTTCGTGGTTATATGTACATAAGCTGTACATGTGTAACTATATCACACATGTACCCAAGATTATAGGTTTGGACACTAAATTTCTTCCCTATATTGGTATCTACTGACTCTATTTTCCAATTGTTTCTCTGAATGTTATCCCCATGAAGGGTAATTAATATTTACTTGTAGAAAGATTTATGATAAGATTTGTGATCTTCCTGAAAATATATTGAAGGAGAAATTGGTCGTAATTTTCTGGTTTTATTCCTGTCATTATATTTGTGAAAGTAATTTCTAAGTTTTGGTCAATGAAAGATACTAGAAATTCTACCGACATTAAAGTGTGAACTAAGTTGTGCCTTATTTCTTGTATGATTCTCAGAGATCTCTTTACGTGATATTATTATTCCATAATGCTATAACTGGATTTCAAGAAGAGAGTATGACTTGTTTTTTCCTATTTTGCTGTTCATGAATAATTTTACCTTACGGCATTTGCGTGCCAACGATTGGTAGTAAGTTTAAAGCTTAGTAGAAAAATGTTTATTATAATTATGATTTTGCATGTCATTAAGGAGATTGCTAGTTTTGTTTTCTTAATTTTCATAAAAGCTCCCGTAATCATCACGAGTTCTTCCAAGAGTGACTTTCTTGTGAGTGTTCAATTCATCGCATTACGTATTCAATTCCAAAATAGATTAGGACATATGTTAGAGTTGCATTTACAAACACTCATGCATTATATATATATATATGTGTATATATATATATATATATATATATATATATATATATATATATATATATATATATACATGCATATGTATGTATGTATGTATACATGCATATATGTGTGTATATATATATATATATATATATATATATATATATAATTAATATATATGTATATATATATGTGTGTGTGTGTCTGTGTTTGTGTATATAAATAACTATTTATATATGATTATACCTACTAAAGTTTAGAAGTTCAGGTCAATGTATTAATAATGAATACTCGTTGTGTTTTCAAACATTGGTTTCATTTTATCTGCAGAACTATAATTGTATATGTAATTTTAATTTTAATCTATTCACCCATTCCTATTTGCTTTATTTTTTTCCTTCAGAAAATCTAAATAAATTAAAGGATTGAAATCAAAAGCAATTTTTGCAGAGATGCAAATTTTATTGTATCAAGAAAGGCTATCGTGAGAAAGGCAATGTCTCGCCAACTTCATTCCTTATTCATCCGAGATCAAAGCGGAATAAGATGAATGACATTATTCCCAGGAACTTGGCGACCTTTATTGGAAATACATCTAATCAAGTATTGGTGTTTTTTCTTCCACAATTTTGCAATTTTATCGGTTTATCGGACAAGGATTTAAATTCTGCTCAAGCTCAATTTTTATTTCCGTTGAAGTTTAAACATTTTAGTTATACTGTCTGTTCAGTGATATTATTCATTATTTTATTCAACACCAAATCGAGGAGGATTTGTATTGAAATATCTGAAACAGTTTGATAGACGAGCGGTGTTGGGAATTTTGTTAAGTGAAAAAATAATGTTGAAGATATTTATTGGCGATGGTAACTGAAATATATATCTTTATGCATTATTCCAGTTCCGGTGTAATGCAATGTTTTAGTTTTACTTATATTATCAGTATTTTAGTTGATGTGGCATTATTTCGTTATTCTTTGGTGAATTTACATTTCATTACAGTACAAAACAAATGTCGTTGCGTTGGTGGAATTTCCTTTCAGAACTTGAAGGTTTCTCCTGTGAAGGTTAAAAACAATTCTCTTTAGAGGAAATGGAAAAATGTCTTGTAGATTTTTTTTTTCATTTTTTATTTGCGAGTTGTTGACTTGGCTTTTGGATTATTCTAAATGTTTCATTACTTTTCTCGTTTTCCTGATTACATTTCGCCAAAGCAAGTAGTTTTGTTGCAGATTATTATTATATTAGGGCAAGTTATTAAGTGTATTTTGGCAGCTAATGTGAGACAAGAAACTGTTTAGTGTATAAAAACCAGAAATTTAATAACACACACCAGTACACAACACAGATACTTATTCCCACACATATATAATATGTATCTATATATGTGTAATATATATATGTGTGTGTGTAAATATGTATAATATATATGTATAAATATGTATATATATACATTTGTATATATATATATATATATATATATATATATATATATATATATATAATGTGTGTGTTTGTGGGTGTGTATGTGTAAGCTGTTCGTGTGTAAGCTGTCTCTATGTAGTTATATTATCAAACATGTACCCAAGATTATAGGTTTCTAAACAGGATATTCTTGCTTATCTTCGTACCTATTGTTCTTTGGATGGTCACTTCATGAACGGGTATTAAAATGTACAGAAGATATGTGACCTTCCTAGATATTTACTGAATGAGAAACTGGTCGTCGTGTTCTTATGTTTTATTCCAATCATGCTATTTGTGAAACTAGTATAAAGTTTCTGGCAAATTAGAATTACGGGAAACAATACCAAAATTATTATGGCATGATGTTTGCGTGTTTTGTCATTCATGAATAATTCTAATTTATTTGCGTGGCAAATGTTTAGTAGTGATTTTAAAGCTCAAGGAAAAATTATGAGTTTAAATGTCACTATGGAGATTACCAGTTTTTTCTTACCTTAAAGAAAAACTCTCGTAACCATCAAGAGTTCTTCGCAAGTGTCACTTGAGAAAGTTGATTAAGATTTCATAATGACTGAAAGCCTTTCTTCATTCCATATTCGTTTTTTTTTTGGATCACATATTTAGTTACAAAATATATTAGGACAAGTCAGAATAGCATTACAAACACACGCCCCAGAAACAAACACATACATACATACATACATACATACATACATACATACATATATAAAATATATACAGTATATATATATATATAAATATATATATACATATATAAATATATATATACATATATATATATATATATATATATAATATATATATGTATATATTGCAAATATGTATGTGTATGTATATATGTATATATACTTTCAGATATAATCTTAAATTCATACTAGAGCGTATAAATTAAAGTCAGTGTAATCCTGATGAATATCAATTTCATATTTATACATTTGTTATTTTTATCTGCAATACTGAACTCATATACGATATTTTAGTCTAATAATTCCTTCCTACTCTCATGAATATTTCTTTGCAGAGATGCAAATATTATTGCATCGAGAAAAGCTATTGCAAGTTGCTGCTGTTATAGTATTGAAAGAAGTAGAAAACCTTCGAGATCCGATATTAAAGAATTATTTTCTCTATCGGTTGGTGGGACAGAATTGCATAATTTTTAAAGTAAAGAATTGCGATATATCGTTAAAATAATGTCTCGCCAAATTCATTCTTTATTCATTCGAGATTTACGCTGAATTTACTCCTTGGAATTTTGTGACCTTTATTAGAAATGCATGTAATCAATTATTCGTGTTTTTTCTTCCACTTTTGCATTTTGTATCGATATTTCGTATGTGGACTTTAAGATTTTGCTCAATATCAGTATTTATATACGTCTTTTAAAAACTAACATTTAAGTTTCGCTCTACGTTCAGTGACATTATTCATTATTCTATTTACCACCATTTGAAGAAGTTTTATTTTGAGATATCTTTAACAGTGTGACAGACGAGCTGTTGTGAATTTAATAAGTTACTTACTTTACTTTGATGGCTGCTTTTCCGGTCCCATACAGCAGGAGAACCCCGCTCTCTACAGGTCCTCCACTGTCGTTTTACCTTGTTCGTTCAGGGTATTTATCGTTTCAGATCACGTATTGTTCATTTAATGTTAAATCGTCACTGTCAAAAGACTCATGAAATAAGAAAGTCTTCAATTTCCTCTTGAAAGCCTTAATGTCTTCAATCATTCGAATGTTTCGTGGAAGCTTATTATATAGTCTCGGGGCCGCATATTTAAAGGTTCTGGAGCCTAAAGTAGACATAAATCTAGGTTCCAAAAGTTTGAAGCCATCTGTAACTATTCTCGTGTCAACACGATTTGTTGGCTGCGCAATATGTAGCAATTCTCTAAGCATTTTGGACGACCGGTTCTGATAACTTGGTGGGTTTTTGTACATATTTTAAATTCAATTTTCGCTTTAATCGGTAGCCAGTGATCCTTTCTCTAGGTGGGACACCTTTTATCAGTCTTGCTCCTCTGTTTATTATGTTTTGTAATTTCTTAAGTTGCACTTTTGGTGAATTGTAGTAGATAGAGTTTCAGTAGTCAATGCTGGTAATAACACAGTTTATCACAAGTTTCTTAACAGAATTTTCGTCCAGGTACTTTTTTATAAACGCAATATTTCTTAGATGATAACCAGCAATTTTATTACATTATTTATTTGGGCATTTAGAGACAGGTCACAGTCAAGAAATACACCTAGATCTCGAACTTTACTAGATATCTGCACCGAGTCATTATTTATGTTCATTTGGAAATCACCTAAGTTTCTCACGCTGTTTCTCTTGCCCACCACCATGAATTCAGTTTTGTTCTCATTTAATTTTAGTTTTTTAAATGTCATCCATTCTCTAACACTATCAAGGATTCGGTTTAGAATTTCAGTAGTGTCATGTATATCGTTTATGGAGAAGTAAAATTGTGTGTCATCTGCAAATAGTTTAAACTTCATGCCATGCCTTTGTAGCATTTTCGATAGACCAATCGAAAATGAACTAAAATCTGCGGATAATTTGGAGTTTGTTGTTGTTATTGTGAGAGAGAGAGAGAGAGAGAGAGAGAGAGAGAGAGAGAGTTCGAATAAGAGTTTCCAATTTGTACACAGTAATTTCTACCAACTTAGTACTCTTTTAGGTATTCGAAGGCTTGATCTTCAACGCCGATGGACCGTATATCATTTAGTAGCAGTTCATGCACCACTGTATCAAAAGCAGCACTGAGATCGATCAATATTAAAATACCACATTTATTTTCATCCATCATTTCTAGCATATCATTTACAACAGAGCAGATGGCTGCCTCTGTAGAGTATAGTTTTCTGTAGGCAGATTGGTTGTCAGGCAAAGCTTCTATTACTTTTAAGTGGCAGACTAGTTGTTCAAGAGTTACATATTCAAGCACTTTTGAGACAAAGGATAGATTTGAAATAAGTCTATATGAGCTTAATTCCTGGTAGTCCAGGGCATTCTTCAGAACTGGTGTGGCTATAGCCATTTTCTCAGATTTAGGAAACTTACATCCATCAATACTTGCATTTGCTATTCTCGTTATTATTTAGAGCTGACGTGGACGATATTTATTTGCGATGGTAACTAAAAGATGTATCGTTATGCAGAGGGTATTATTCCGGATCCGGGCTAATGCTATGTTTTAGTTTTATTTACCTTATCAGTATGTTGGTTGAGGAGGCGTTATTTCGTTATTCATTATTGAACTTACAGTAGAGTACGGTACAGTACAGTACAGTACGTACGGTACGGTACGGTACGGTACGGTATAGTACGGTACGGTATAGCAAGGCCAATAGTACAGTACAGTACAGTGCGGTACGGCACGGTACAGTACAGTACAATACGGTACGGTACGGTACAGTACAGTACGGTACAACACAAGGCAAAGGTCAGATTTTAAGACAAATTCCCATGTGGTGGCATATGTGGTAACGTCCCTGGCTTGTGAACGCCAGGATGTGGTCAGTCCCGCTCAAACTCGTTAGTTCGTTTGGTCGTTGCAACATTACCATCCTTGTTAACTAAGGAGCGTATAGGTCTATCTGCTGAGTCATCAGCAGCCGTTGCGTAGCCCTCCTTGGTCTTAACTTGGGTGGAGAGGACACTCGGGCATTGTCCTGCTTGATGGGGCAATGTCCTTTGCCTCTGCTATTCAGGAGTGGCCTTTAAACCTTTATAGTTTAGCGTCATTGCCTTAGTGGAATTTCATCTCTGAACCGAGACGTTTTTCCCGTGAATGTTCAAGCAATTAATAGGTACATTTAATGTAACAGATATATCCATTACAAGATTTATAGACTCGATTTCTTATTATAATTCTCATAAGAGGAAACAACAAAATGTTTTATAGATTTAGTTTTTTTTTTTAATTCGCTTTTGAATTATTCTAAATATATTTGATTGTTCTTTTCATGTATTTATCTACCTAATGTGTTTATGTATTTTTATTTTCTATTCGGTAGTTATTATTATTATATTTATTATTTCCACGGTAGAATTCGAGATTGAATGCCATTTCTGGTAATATATAAATCTATTAGTCATTTGTGTTTGTGAACATACAAAGTCAATGAAATTACAGTAAATATCCATATAAAATAAATCAGATGGAAAATAGTTCTTTTTTTAAATAATCTCTCCAGCCACATCCTAACGACTCTAGGGGCACTCAGTAGAGCGCAGACCTCCGCTGCGGCAGCTTATTTCTGACCTTTTGCTTGACCTTAACATGTATGTATTAATTGGCGTGGATTTTCATACACTCAAATATAACCAAGTTTTGAAGTCTGTGTGGCAATGATATCCAAACTTATGGCTGATGACGTGAATTGAACATTTTTCTTGACCGTAACCTTGACGATTGACCTTGACCTTCCAAAGTTTAATAATTTCTAGCTTTTTACATATCAGTTGATCCCGGCAAGTTTCCTTCCTCTGCGATTAAAATTGTGGCCAGGAAGGTGTTCACAAACAAACACTCACACAAACACATTAAAAGAGCTCACATTTTATATAGAAAAACGACGGTCGTAAAAGTCCTTTTTCTCATCTATTGTAAATGATGGAGTATCAAATTGCCCATGAATTCAGGCACCTTGCATTTGCCTACCAAATAAGCTGTGGAAAGTCAGGAGAAACGACCTAAAATGTTTAGGTATAACACTTAATGCTTGCTGAAGAAGTTTAATTGCAGTTGGTATAGACCTTCAAAGATCTCTCTCTCTCTCTCTCTCTCTCTCTCTCTCTCTCTCTCTCTCTCTCTCTGGTCATGAACATTGCTTCAATCATCAAAATTCAAATTCCGGGAGATTGAGAACACAAAAATGACAACTAAGGCAAAGACATTAAATCAAGCCTCCCTGTATGTTTGCATTTGTTTGAATTTGATATGCTCCAAGTTTTCTATAACGATGTGTTGGGTTAAAATAATTCAATAAGGTAGAACTTCCTACATTGCTTGATTCGAGCGTGTTGTTTTCATGCTAATGGTCGTAATACGAGAGGGTCATATCCTTAAGAAAACGTAAATTCCCTTACAACTGAAATCAATTGCAACTAAACTGTGAAAGGAAAGGATACACAGTCACTTAAAGAAAACTGAAACACAAAATACGAAAGTTCCTTTCGATTTTATCACTGAAATTCGTCTGTCTTTTATCGCTCATTCACACATTGCAACCCGGATCTGCCCAGATCAAAATTTCCTTTTTGTGAGACCGTATTCTCTGCTTAGCGTTTATATTCTTGAATAAATTTTCACCCATGAGTGTTTTATCTTACGAATGTGTGAGAACCAGGGAGCAGTCGCTAATCCGCTATAACCTCTCGTTGCAACGAAATCTAGGCTGGATGTTGCACAGCAAGTGCTTTAATGAGCATTCGCCCGAAGGCAAATATATCGTTCTATTATTTTGATTATATCCAAACATTAGAAGCTAACAAGACCTTTCCTCTTCATCAATTTCGAAATCCCTCCACCCAAAATAACCTTCTCCCTTCCTTCTCCCCCCCCCCCTCCCTCCCCCTACATTGTAGATGGCAAAAAACCCCACCCCCAATCCTACAGAGTCCACCCTTATCGAAATTTTCGAGAAATTCCTGTATTGATCCGTTTCCCATTCTTTGTCGATCGGAATTCCTATTCCAATTCCCAGAATCTGATTCCTAGAACCTACTGTAAGAGCAGGATTTTGTCCTTCGCCTCCTTGGCTTTGGACAAATATTGGGACGAGATGACGTTGGGATTTTCCTCTGGGATCTCTCTGGGATTCGTCCGAAATCGACTGACATTTTCCAATCAAATATCAAATCAAAAGTTTCAGCTCGGCATCAAAAAGTATCCCAGACTAAAACCATTTTATTCTTCGATATTCTTTGAAGTAAACTTTGCATTTTATGTCATATAATCACACCGTTGTCTTTGGTACAGTGAAGCTTGATTTTATTGTGTTAGATACATTCACTTTTCTTCCTTGAATATTTTAAAACATTTGCAGTGGTATCGCCTTCTTTATAATTGTCTAGAGAGTCGCATCATTCTTTGTATACAACTAGTAAAGATATAGGAAAAATATTCACTTTCTTCCCTAGAAATCCAAAGCTATGATATACAATCGATTTCTATATTTTATATTGAAGTCAGCTCACTTGTCTCTAAATGGCTTTGCTTCGTTATGCTATTTGACTTTTTTAGTTGTTTGTTATAATATGCAAGATGTGAGGTGAAGGAAAATATGCTTTGATAAAATAATGGCAGATCACCGGGATCATATTTGCAAGGTCTGTACCTAGATACCAGCTGCAACCCTCCAGTCAACTCAGCTGCATATCAGTTAAACGGTTTTTATTATGAGATTAATTTCAAATGAGAAACAGCTTCCCCTTTCGCGTCACTTGTTGATCCAACACCTGATGTTTTGCAGAGACGATGAGTCGGAGATGCTTCGGCAGTCATTAATATAGGTGTCATATTAATTAAGCTTCACTGGAGGGAAAGGGAGGGAAGGGATCGTTGTCATTTCATTCATCACCTGATTAAAGTCGAGGTGAATTTAGTCTTTGTTTTCCTTCGGGAAATTATATGCATAACTTTAATCACCAGTCATCTGTTATAGAATCCGAATTTTATGCTCAGCTTCTTGATTACTTGTGTAATGAAGATTTGTTACCCAAGATTTATATATACGTACTCCATACATTCTCGACGGATATATGTATATATATATATATATATATATATATATATTGTGCCTATATATATATATATATATATATATATATATATATATATATATATATATATATATATATATATTGTGCCATTTCATAGCCTTCAATATTTTTTTTTTTTAATTTCCGTCAAATTGGTTATTTCTTTACTAACCATAAAGACTCCCTATCAATTATATTCGGAACTGGTTTAGGACAATGGCAGGATTAATAGATTCAATGCATTTACTCGGTTGCAGAAAGCTGTTAAAGAAAGCCATTTATTGTCTTCGTTCATTTTGTTGTATGATTTATTTATAACTGTATTCAGCGGTTTAATCATTTATTAGTTTTACGAGAAAATATTTGACTGGGAGAAATGATATCCCAAGTGACATGTCAGGGGAAATTTGACTTTAGTATATCATAAGTGGAAGTGAAAAGTGTTTAGACGTTTTCTTTGTAGGAATACTTTTGAAATGTATCAACTTTAATTAACCTTTAGATTACATATCAAGTAACGAGACTTGGTATCGTTATGCATGGAATAGTTGTATTTACTATTTTCATCTGAATCCAAAAGGTTAATCATTTTATTCCAATAGGCCTACTTGGAACATCTCACTGAAATTTAGGACTTAACTGAAGTCAGCGAGAAATCTCAAGATACACTTTAGATCTCAATCCAAAGAAAATAATTTAATACCAATACGTTTGGAACAACTCAAAGAAATTAACGGTTTAACTGACGCCAGTAAAACAATTCAAGAAAATACACATGATTATTGTATTAATTTGCATGAAGGCAACGTTGTTCAGATAGGAAGCAATAATAATTTGCAGCAACTCCCTCAGTAATGTCTGAACATTACCAGTACTTGAATTATCCTCCCGAGCCATAATCTACAAATGACCCAGCAGATGGTGGATATGAAACGGGAATTCTGACTTGCAATACTTTGTAACATTAATTCAAGTTACCGATAAAGTCAATATGGAACAGAGACCATTCAAGGATCAGTAATTGCGACAGAATCACGCAGACACCGAGTCTCGGTTGTTCTCATTCCGAATGAATTGGGTCACCTTTATTGCAGAAAGGGGAAGCTCTTCGGTCGGGTTTGTTTGGCCATTTTGAACTAAAGATATTCGATCTTTAAAGGTGTACTGCCAATGCGAATTTAACCATTATAAGAGCATTAAGGGAAACATTAATAGTACCTAATCAAAAGGATGCAGGATGTCTGTCTGGTAAATACATAAAAAGAGGCTCATTGTGGATTTGCATTACAAATTAAAGAGAGAGAATATTACAATGGAGAATATAAGCTTATAACGCTTAGAAAATAATTATCCAATTACCAAATGCTGATATTTTCTCCAAGAGAAGTCTTTTTATAAATCATA
Organism: Palaemon carinicauda; assembly: GCF_036898095.1. Taxonomy (NCBI): domain Eukaryota; kingdom Metazoa; phylum Arthropoda; class Malacostraca; order Decapoda; family Palaemonidae; genus Palaemon; species Palaemon carinicauda. Next base: position 341,101 of record NC_090766.1, on the reverse strand, counting down.
AAAGATAAATTGGTTTATTAGTTCATTTGTTATAAAAAATGTTCAAACAAGGATGAAGGATATCTATCCTTAATTTCAACAATAACTTTGAAACTATTTCAGATAAATATCATTACCTTTTTTTTATTTAACAAAGAATTTGAACATCTTAAAGCACGACATTTTTTCAAACCCTTCCACCCAAAATAATCGTTTGAAGAACTTCCAAAACACGCCGTGTTTCAGAGGTCTTGTGGCGCAACGGATAACGCGTCTGACTTCGGATCAGAAGATTCCAGGTTCGAATCCTGGCAAGGTCGACTTCTGAGTTTTTGACTGATAAGAAACATGGCGTCAATCTTTGCTACATAAAGAATGCAATACAAGTTAAATTTACTTTATATCGGGAAATATTTCCGTATTGAAATTCATTAAGGAAACAGAGAAATTGCGTAATGATAGGGTTATAAACTCGACAGTTATCGAGATATTGCGAGGAACAAGTAGTTAGGAATGGAGAAGATGTGCTAATTGCAGACCAACAGGTAAGCAAAAGTAAATGCAAGGTATCACTGGTGTTTCACACACACACACACACACACACACACACAAAATGGAGGCGTGCGAATGCATAGCATATGGAAATACATTTTAGGGTACTTAAGAACTCCGTTTACTTTTCAACTCTACTATATTTCTATTTTCTCTTTTCTGTTATATTTCCTCTGAATTCCCGCTCCATTTATTTCCGCAGCGCAAAACTTTCTTGCAAAACTGTCCCCCGACTGAAAACATCGCCAACATTGTTTACAAGTAGACCATTAATACTTCGAAATATCTGTTCCACATTACATCGTAGGTAGTGTTATATAGTTCAACATGTCTTAAATACATCATTATATTTTATAAAGTTTCCTGAAAAGTGTTTGCAACAATAATACGGAATAGGAAACTGTCTTCATCTCGTCAATTTATCTTTTGCATCTTTTAGTGAATCTGGTGTAGAATAACAAATGAAGATGATTTGTATTTCTCTCATATCTGAATCTTCTTATCCTGTCACAATGAGGATGCCCATTATGAAGTATCGATGGTAATAGGAGTATTATTAACATACATTATTCAAAGGTTATTCAAGATTGCTTTGATAAGTAGGTCTGCACTTTCCAATAAACTTAAATTTTAATGATTTTAACAAATTTGAGTCATCAGTAGGATTTTATAGAAATACATTACCGAATTTTTTTTTTTTTTTTTTTTTTTTTTGTATAAAGGAAATTTATCATCTAAGAATAAATTATATCATATAAATTATCTATTGGACTCTTTTCATTCGTGGTGAAAATTAGAAATACCTTTTTTTTTTTTTTTTCCAATGTGATCGGCCTATAGATTACAATATCTTTTACTGTAGTTTATTATATGAAAATGTGACGATCGCCTGATTGAATCGATAGAAAGGTTTGCTTTCGTTCTGAAAATTTAAAGAAGCGATGTTTTAAAGTACGGAATTTGAAACTATTCCGAAAATAAATCTCCGAATATACATTAGTTCAAAGCATAGTGTTTTCACGCGGAATTGATTCGAAATAAATTAGTTATGGTGTTCTGCTTTCTTAAGATTTGGAAGTGCAATATTCAGAATTATTGAATGTTTATACTAAAGTATTTCATGGTAGAAGATATCAAAAGACTTTCTTGCACATCATAAAGTTTTAAAGATATGTCATCCTACAACATAAAAGGTTAAAGATGCATTGCCCGAAAACATTAATGTTTAAAAGTTGCAACATTCTAAAGTATGAAGTCGTAACGATGATTTAGTCTTTATTATAAAGATTTAAAAGAGTCGTTAGTTTGATCTCAAAAGAATTAAAGGAGATTGTCTGCTTATGCGATGAAGTTAGATTCCGCATTTCTTTTGTTTTTGTTTTTGGAATTCCTTTTCGCTAATACTAAAAATACTTATTAGATTAAAGGTGTGATGCATGATTATCGTGATCTGCATTTACATAAAGAACATGACAGCATTCTTCCTATAGTATTGATATGCATAATTACTACAGTCTATCCAGACAAAATTATTTGCTGGGCCTAATTATTTAGACAATGATTTATTGACAGTAAAAAAAGAAAAGAAAAAAGGTTCTTGAATTTCAGCAGTTTTAGGCTATTATTAAAGTTATTTCCATTCAAAGGAATTTATGCATAGTCATTTTGCTTTCCTATATCATGTGAGCTATACATTTCCCATTAAAAAAGGAACTTGGGTCATCTTCCGCATTTTAGATCTTGCAAGAGGTTCTGTTCTGAGACATTCACTGAACTTTCTACATTATGACGCCTGCGGGTATTATTTCCCATTAGTTTAATGCAAGTTATTAAAACGTCAGGTGTAGTACCTCCGACTACAGCTGTAATAAATCCACGAAAATAAAGTAGCTACGACTGAATGCAATGGCTGTTGTGCACATGAAGAATTCATTCGCAAAGTTTGCAATCTTAGGAAAAGTCTTTGCTCTTATTTACGATGACGTCGGTGTGAATCACCTTAATACAGGACGGTGTATATTGCAGAGGGTATAGCAAAGGGGATTCGAATTCATTGCAGTTCTGCTGCTGCGCCATTAAAGGTCTTCATGATAATGAACATCTGAAACGGATCTAAGTTGGAATGCCTTCAGCGGACAAGAATCAGGAGTGGGGTTTATTCTTAAAGTCACTTTTAATCGAATCTTTGGTTTGGTGATTAGTAGTTTTTTGGTATTTTTTTCATATGATCAATGGTGTTTTCTGTTTTTTTTTTTAACCTTGGAAAATTATTAATATATATATATATATATATATATATATATATATATATATATATATATATATATATATATATTGAAGATACATTCTTATGATAGAAACATGTTTTGGGAATCTAAGGTTTCTTGAAGGGTGCCTATTATTATTATTATTATTATTATTATTATTATTATTATTATTATTATTATTATTATTATTATTATTATTATTATTATTATCTAAACTAATACCCTAGTTGGAAAAGCAAGATGCTATAAGCCCAAGGGCGCCAATGGGGAAAAATAGCCCAGGGATGATGGGAAGTAAGGAAATAGATAAACGATATTAGAAATAATTAACGATTAATAAAATATTTCAAGAACTGTAACATCAAAACAGATATTTCATATATAAACTATAAAAAGATTATGTCATCCTGTTCAACATGAAAACATTTACTGCAAGTTTGAACTTTAGAAGTTCTATCGAGTATACTAAAGGAAGGCTGCGCTAGGATTAGATTAGAAAGGCCAAAGTAATCGAGTTTATGATGAATTTAGAAGCTCAAGGACGAAGTTTCTATAATAAAAGGGCATTGGCGCATAGGAATGAGAAATAGCAGTGGTGTGTCTTCGAGATTTTCAAACGAGAGTTCAAGTAAATGAAACAAATAATCTAAAACTTCGAGGTTAAAAGACCCTCAGATTTAGAGAGGATGGTTAACAATGACGTAAATTATAAGACAATACAATACTTTGAGGTCACTGGGAAACCTGTTCAAAGATTAAATTAAAGAATAAACCAGTGACGTAGACCTAACATTTTGAAGGGAAACCTAAAAGGGACTCAACTACGAAAACATTTGTTGAAGATTGTTAGTCAAGTTGAAGATATGTCAATATATTTTAATAATTTCTATTAGGAAGAGTTCGATGAAAGTTAATGAGTAATGGTTAAGCTCTGTTGGCATTTAATGTTGTTTGTGGTTCTATTTTAACCGATTTGAATTTTCACAATTGTTAAGTTTGCTTTTATTGCACCAAGCGTTCCTAAACTTTGTTGTTTAGGGTCTAATGTGTACAGAAAATATGTATTTTTTTTAAGATCTAATGTGTACAACAAATGGTGTATTAACTTCTTTGGAGCCAATTTCTTTATTTGGTCGTAACGGCACAGGAGTAGCAAATTTAACTGCCTTATTTGAGTACTAGAAGTTTTTATTCCAGCTGTTATCAAGTTGTGGAATGATCTTCCTAATCGGGTCGTTGAATCAGTAGAACTTCAAAAGTTCAAAGTTGGAGCAAATGTATTTACGTTGACCAGGCTGACATGAGTCTTTTTATAGTATATATATGACATATCTGTTTTTGACGTTGTTAATAGTTTATATGACATATCTATTTTGACGTTGTTACTGTTTTTAGAATGATTTGTTAATTTGTTCTCATCATTCATTTATTAACTTATTTACTTTCCTCACTGGGCTATTTTTCCCTATTGAAGCCCTTGGGCTTATAGCATCCTGCTTTTCAAACTAGGGTTGTAGCTTGGCTAATAATAATAATAATAATAATAATAATAATAATACAGTGAATATAGCTGGCAGCACAGAAAAGAATTCTGTGGATGTTGTGGTTGGGGGAGTTGGAGGACGCTGACGCACGTCAACCAATCACAACCAAGCAAATCCACCAGGACTTGAGCTTCCTGCCAATCCAAGTAGGCGGACGACTCTCCTCTCCCCTCCCACTCTCAGTCTTATTTCCAACCTTCCAAGACGATTCTTTTGCAATTTGTCATTTCTAGTGCTTGCGTAATTTTGCTTATATATCGGGTGGTTATTGGGTGGCTAATAAACAATATATAGCCTTCTAGAAATGTGGCATCTTGTGACTGTGAAGTGCTTGGTAGGTACCTGACGTTAGTGGTCAAGATGCTTTCGACGTGTTTACTGAAAAGATACTTCTTGAAAAATAAATTGCCTGTTTCAAAATGGCTTTCAGTAAGGATTATGATGAAACTTCGCCTCATGTTAGTTCCAACGTAAAGGTTTTGCTGATGGTGAAGATATGTCTGGGTATTGTGATTCGAGAGATAGTGGTCATTTACGTAGAAGGAAATGGGAGTTGCTTCGGCGAGTGTTGTTGGACATGCATCAGTTGTTGGTGCAAATGCAAAGTGATGGTGATAGCCCTATAGTTTACAGTTTGCTTCGGTGCTTAACAAAATCAGAAATGTTGATACGTTGGTGTATGGGAAAAACATTCAGAAACTAATAGTGTGAAAGTTTCAAACACCCTATAACTTTGGCAAGAAACAAAATGAGTAGGCATAAGTGTCAATAGTGGTGCCATGTGCAAACATTCTATCCAATCCTCGGGCATGGAAGGTCTTTAGGACGAAAAAAAAAAAAAACATCTAAACGTAAATGAAATTAAAAATGCTTCAATTTATGGCCCGTTAAATGTGCTTACAAAGATAAGAACTACTGTCAGACTATTGAAAACAGTGTACCGGACTGGAATCAGTTCTACACAGGATTTTCTTTGTAAAACAAAGTAAATGAAAGCCAAGCGTTTTTGTTTAGCGATTCCACGATCAAGATGTCAATATTCACAGACGATTAAATCCTACAGGCAGCATTTTAAATTGAGTGGTGCCTTGATCAGTCAACTATTTAGTTATGATCTTTGAAGTAAGAGTGGAATATACGCAGAATTTCCTGCAAAGAATGCCAACCTTAATATTGCAATCCAGGATTGCACCCCATTACAACAATTGACTTTCATGATTGAAGTGCAACCGGAATTCCAGTGGAGGAATGGCTGTGACCCGCAAGATGACCTTGAATAGGATGTTCTCCATTTCTGCATTCACCCCCCCCCCCCCCCCACATACAACTGGTCGCTCCAGAAACGGATGTCATCGATCTTCTCTGCTTAATGAGTGAGTGTTACCATAAAGTTAACAGATAAGGAGTAACGTTGCTTAAGGAGTAGGGAAAGGTTATCTGTTTTGTTCTCTTTTCTCATTGTTACCATTAAAATCACTTCCTTTGTTCGCCCCATTTTCCGCATTACATTTGAAATATCAATTTCTCCCATAGATCATATTAGCATAACAGAGGTCTGTACACTTTCTTATAAACCAAAATGATTAGAATTATTCTCTGTTTACTTTAGTACACTCGGCTTATTAGTATCACGTCATTTTCATTGTACTGTACATATCTCGTTAGGCTTTAGTGTTATTACACCCTCCCCACCTAGGTGGGCTATGAATATTATTTTTGGTAGATTTATTTCTGTTTTTTTTTTTCTTTGCTTATAACTTTACGAAAAGTTTGTAAATCGATTAACTTGAAATTTCCAGATGCAATAGAACCCATTAAAATTTGGACCTCATAGGATCAAGGTCAAGGTCACCCGAAAGATCATAATCTAATTTTTACTATGACCCGATTTACTTTAAACCGTTCAAGATTTCCATTATCAGTTATGGAAAATATTTTATATATCATAACAATGGAAATGCAAAGGTTTGAAGATTGGTAGTTTTAAAGTTCAAACCAAGGGAGTCACATTTTCAAGATCACAGAATTTCAGAGCCTTAAACCTCAAATGAGTACTGATACACACTCGGTTAACGTTATTGACAGACAGAAAACCACCCATTGGCTACAAATGATACCATGACCTTTGACCTGTGGTCTTGAAAGGTAAAGGTTAACATCATCTGATTTCAGCAAGTTCAGATTCACACTCGTTTACTGTTATTGACGTATATATACCGAAACTACAAAACATTTAGAGCAATGGTAGTATTTCTTAAAGGTCCACGTGCCAGAGGCAGGAGGTTGCCACTTGTTACCTGTTTGAAATTTTACAATTTTGATAGAAACTGCGCTTAGAAATTTGTAAATATCCAGAAAAGTTATGAAAAGCAGAACGTCATCTTGTGACTAGAATGATATGATTTTATACATAGACTCATAATGTAAGACTTATAAACTTTCAAACTATACAGTTGTTTAAAGTCTTGAAGGTTTATCAAGTTGTGAGTTTCAGAGCACTTCACATTTTCTGCCTATCCTAACCCAAACACGTTTTTCTTCAAGGCATCCAGAAGACGACAGCCGTTAGGATTTGTTGAAGACACAACCACTAAAACGCGACATTCTTTGTTCAGGGTTTTCCATCACGTTTCATTCAATCACCATTACATTTCCTTCACCTATCGGAAATACATTGCACGCGTCATCTGTCTCACTGAATCCTTCTTCGGTATAGTGACACGATTCATGTCTAAGTTTGGATTAGAAGCAATTGCCTTGATTCATTTGAAATCAGTTTCGGAGTTGAATACAATGCCCTTATTTGTCGTAAATCTTTTCATAATGGGCGACATTTGGCACCGTGTGATTGGAGTTCAGCATATTACGCGGGCTCATGCATAAACGCATTTGATGCGCACGTGTAATTAGTTTTGTTTAGGTTTGTTAATATATGCATATTAAAGAAATCTGATTACCCTCTAACTGTAATAATTATTGAAAGGAAGGCAATTTCCCTATCTACTAGATTACGTTAATAGGCCAAGTTCAAAGGTTTGAATATATCAGAATTTATTTGCTTACAGTCATGCGTACCCAATATTTCAAGCACAACACGTATATATATATATATATATATATATATATATATATATATATATATATATATATATATATATATATATATATATTTATATATATACATATATATATATATACATATATATATATATATATATATATATATATATATATATTTATATATATATTAAACGGAAATTAGTATTCCTTACGTTAGTTTATTAGTATATTTATATATGTATTTATTGAAGTAAGGAGGACTTTTCTCTTAAACTATTAAAATAACTAGTTAAATTACATTTATATGCTTGGTACCATCTAAGTCCTGCTTGCTTACTACGAGCTAAGTAATTAGCTAACAAGCCTGCTAATCACGCCATTTTCTCTTTACTTGGGAGGTTCATGGATATACCCAAGTCAGTCTGGCCTAGCATACCATACCGTCCATATCTTCACTGGCAGTATTTCGGCACGAAGATTTGAGCTGCTAGATTTGTGCTACAAGATTTTCATACCATTGAATTTGTGCTGTGCTGCTATTTTATTGAACCATGTTTGGATTACGAGATTCAAGTGTTTCTACATTCACGAAGTTATTTAACATGAACTAACTTCCTTTAATTTGGACTCTGAGCTTCCTTCGGCATGAAACTTTAAACTTCGAGGGCATTCGACTCGTCTCATAGCTTGCATGGATAAAGGTGAGAACCAAGCATTGTTAGGGGTTTCTAAATGTTTAATGGTAATCATTATCCGTTGCCTTAAGCCTTCAAAGCACCAATACAAAAATAAATTCCTTCCTCTCTGATAGATATATATATATTGTGTACTATTAAACTAATTGTGATATTTGTACAATACTTTCGCTTAGGTATAATTGGTGAAGCTAGGTCGTCCTGGGTTATCATCCTGCGTTCATCTTTCTTATTTATATTATTGGTAAGACTTTATATTAGATTTAATTCGAAGGGTGAATGTTATATTGAATACATTATGCAAAATTATATTATTTATATTTATAGCTTCAGGACAGTGTTTGATGTCTGAATGTATTTCATTTTCCAGGATATCATTTATCCATATGTTTAATAATTGAAGTGGCTTAGTCCGAGGATAAATTCCCTGTTTCTTACATTGGCGAGCACTTCCAACATTATCGGTAATGGCTTATTAGGTTTATATAGATCATATATGCAATTTACGATTTATTCATATATACGTTGTTCAAATTGAATTTATATAATTTCCTTTCTTTTATTATATTTTGATATATTTGTTTTTGTTGTTTATACAGGTGAGGTTGGAAAAGCTGAAAGTAGTTTGGAAATTACCCCTAGATATAACCACCTTCAAGCAATCGAAATAGACAATTTATAGCATTTTTATTTTTCTGAAATGTTTATAATAAATTTGGTGAATTGTTTTGAAGAGTTTTTCTAACTACCATTGTAGACTGTTCAAATTTCAGCTTATGGCGCCCAACGTGGGGCTTTGATGGAGACAGCTGAATTTGCCGGAGTAAAATTCTTGTGTTTGAGGGTTGCTCAGAGTCCAATAATTAATTTTCTTTTCTAGCTCGTTATATTTTGTTAATTATGAATAAGTTACAGGTATTTGTAGGTCAGCGGAAGACTATTAGGAAAAAGGTCACTAAATGTTTTAATAATGTTAATAATTATGATTCCTTTAATCCTTCTGAGCGTTTGTCTGAGAGAGCTATTCTCTTACACTATAAGGAAAAGTTGGCTGATCTCGATAGTAAGATTCTAGCTGAGAAATTTTTTAATAGAGAAACTGTAGTTGAGGCTGATTTGGAAACTGAATTAAATTCATGTCAAGATTATTTGGATAAAATTGAAAGGTTGTTGCCCTTGCTTGATGTTTCTGAAAATCCTCGTTCTAATGTAACTGATACTGCTAGAAGCTTGCTTAAGCAGCCCACAGCTCCTCTTCCAAAATTTAGTAGTAGAGAAGGGGAAGATTTTCTAAGGTTCATAACCGAGTTTGAAAACACAACCAGTGCATTTAGTTATCCAGATAGGGATTTATTGCTTTTACTAAAACAGCAAATAGATGGTAGGGCTAAGTATTTGTTGTATAGCTTAGAAGCTGACAAGCAATCTTATAAAGATGCCAAGGAGTTGTTGGTTTCAGCTTTTGCTTCTAAAGAAGCTAGAATAAATTCTACCATTCAGAAATTGTTGAATCTTAAGCTTGGAGAGAAGGATGATCCTTTCATATATATCTCAAATCTGAGAACTATTTGTGAGGCTGTTAGGACGTTAAAAATTGATGCTAATGAGTTTACAAGGTTTTTTGCTTGGCTTGGAATTAATGATAATTTCAAGAGTCACTTGGTTCAAATCACCACGAAAACTCACCCCTCTTTGGATGATATTCTCGATAATTTTTTTAATGCTAGTGAGAGGTACGAAAGTACTAAAGGTAAAACTCCTCAAGAGATTAAGTTTAGAAATAAGTTCAGAAATACTCCTGTTAAAGACAGTACTGATAGTTTGGCCGTTAAAACTAAAGTAATGGAAAGTAAATTTTCTGTACCAAACTGTCTCCTTTGTAGTAGAAGTGATAGTAAGGAAACTAATCATTATGTTAATAAATGTCAGAAATTCTCTACTCCTGCAGAAAAAGTTCACATAATTGAGTCTTTCGGAGGTTGTGTAAAATGTGGAATGTTAAACCATACGTCTAGCGAGTGTAGGTTTAGGTTTAAAAAGCGTTGCATAAATTGTAATGGTTATCACATGAGTTACCTTTGTGTGTCAGAATCTGCAAGGGATGGATCATCTCGGACTAATAAACTTAATTCTAATGCCAAACAGGAGGCTAGCAGTGGAGTTGCTGTAACACACCAGTACTCGACGAATTCCATATTGCCCACATTTACTTTTTCTCTTGAGGGCAATGATAGTGTCTATAGGGGTTTGAAGGACAGCGGTTCTCAGAGTACATTTGTGTCTGCTAGATTAGCAAATTCGCACAATTTTAAAATTGTTCACTCAAACATTGAGCTCACTGTCAAGGGCTTTAATGAGAGTAAAAGGTACTGTACTAAAGTTATTAAGATGCCTCTTAGGATTGGAGATTCAGTAGAGCATATTTTGGCAATTGTGGTTCCGGATATAAGCATTAATTTGGAGTTACCCTTTCTTGGTGAACTTGTTGAAGCTGTGCACAGTAAAGGGTTAGTTCTTGCTGATAAATTGTTGAATAGTAATTTGAGGAAAATTGATAATGTGCATCTTTTGCTGGGCACAGATTCTTTCAGTTGCTTAACGGGAAAAGAGATACTGATTGGTAATGTGAGTCCTTCTGTGTACATTGAATCTAAGGTAGGAATAATGCTCACAGGTAATATTGAAGCTTTGCTTGCCAATTTCAGAGGTACAGATGGGGGATTGGGAGCTTGTTTATCAGTAAGTAAGGAAGCTAATTGTTCAAATATCCATGTTTACAGCAATTCTTTCTTTCTTAGCAATAGTGTTGATATTTTGGAAGAAAATTGCCTATCAGGGTTTACTACTAATACATTTTTTTCAGTCCTTAATGATAAAGGTGATATTTTGGAGGGACAATTGCAGCGTGCCACTGATCAAATTCTCGAATCTGAGTGCAAATATTTCTTGAATTATGATCAAACGAATTATTGTGAAACTAATACAGACCTTGACGAAAAGTTAACTGAATTTACCTTAAAACAGATTAGTAGAAGATCTGACGGAAGGATAGAAGTTCCTTTGTCATGGAATACCAAAGTGTCTCATTTACTTTCTAAAAATGAGGTGTTATCTAAGCTCATACTTAAGTCAAACCTTAAGAAGCTCAGGAAGAATGAAGGTCATTTACAATTAGTTGATCAAACTTTTAAAGAGCAGATTAAGTTGGGTATCATTGAGCCAATATATGATTTAGAGGTTTACAAGGCTGAACATCCCTACTTCTCTTTTTTGCCTCATATGCCTATTTTTAAGCTAGACAGAGAGTCGACTAAATGTAGGGTAGTGTTTTTGTCTAATCTCAAGGAATCTTCTAAAAGCACATCTTTATCACATAACCAGTGTATGTTTTCAGGACCTATTTTGAATCAGAAATTGTCATCATCTTTCCTTAATTTACGGTTTGATAAGAATTTGTTAGTTTTTGATTTGCAGAAGGCGTTTAATATGCTTGCTTTAAGTGAAGCTGACCAAGCTAGATTACTGTTTTACTGGTACAAGAATGTTAGTAAGGGAGATTTTTCCTTGGTTGCATTTAAGAATGTTAGGCTTCCGTTTGGATTGAGATGCAGCCCATTTTTACTTATGATATCTCTGTATTACATATTAGTTGCACAAGCATCTGACCAGTCAATGTTGTCTGAATTGAAGCATTCAATATATTCACTTATATATATGGATAATGGAGCTGTCACTTTCAATGATTCAGAGAGTTTACATTGGGCTTATAAACAGATTCCATGTATTTTTGAGCCATACAATTTTAAGGTTCAACAGATTGTCACTAATGATAGGGATTTACAGGATGTAATTGATGTAGAGAATAAAGTAGTCACTCCTGAAACAAATAAACTGTTCGGTCTAACATGGGATAGGTACTCTGATGAGATATTTACAAAGCCCATTAATCTAAATGCTGAAGCTAAGACTAAAAGGTCCATATTGCAAACTATTGCTTCCCAGTTCGATATCTTTGGATTTAATATGCCATTATTTAACAGGTGTAGATTATTTATGCATAAATTACAGTGTCGAAAGAAACTTGGATGGGATCAAATACTATCTCAGGAGTTGCAGAAGGAATGGCAAAATATTTCAAAGCAGTGTAACAGAGCAGCACCTTTACGTATTTCTAGATCTGTTGGTCCTCGTAATGGTGAATATAGTATTTTAGTGTTTACAGATGCCAGTCGTGATATATATGGATGTGTCCTTTATTTGCTTCATAATGAGTCTAATAAGCTTAGCTTCGTTCATGCCAAAAATAGGCTAGTTAATAAACAGCTAGATGGCAAGTCGATACCAGCCCTTGAGTTAAATGCAATAAGTTTAGGAGTAGAGTGTGCTATGGAAATTTTCTATGACTTATCTGGGTCACATTGCATGAAGCCTCTACGGATTGTGAATATAACTTTATATACAGATTCCATTTGTGCTTTACATTGGCTTAATGCATCTTCATCTAAACTAGATAAAATGAATAAACACACAACATTTGTTCGCAACAGGATTCATAATATTCAGAGAAAGTGTGAAATGTTTCCTGTCACTTTTAAATTTGTTTCTGGTAAGGCAAATCCTGCAGATTTGGTGACAAGATGTGTGTCGTATAATCAGCTCATGAATTCAAATTATTTTTCAGGACCTAGTTTGGATGAAGCCAATATTCCAGAGCTATCAGTCACAATACCAGCATTTGAAATTGGTGAAGAGAGCAATTGTTCCCATGGTCTTTCTGTGCTTTTGTCCAGTGCGGAGCCTCTCATTGATATTAACAGGTTTTCCAGTTTTAGGAGACTAGTGCTAGTATATCGGAGAGTTTTGATGTGTGTCCAGAAATGGAAAGTTAGAGCAGGGTTGAAGTGTGATAATGACGATTTTAGTACTCCCTACTTTGTTCAAGCCCTTAGTTTATTGATATCTTTTGAGCAGAAGAAATATTTTTCTGAAGTTTTTGAATATTTCAGTCAAGTTAATGTGCCTATTAAAGACATTCCTTCTATTGTGACAAAGTTTAACATATTTTTTGATGAGCAAGGTTTGCTTAGAGTAAGAAGTAAATTTAAGAAGTGGTATTTAAACAAAGATAACAAGTTTCCCATTCTACTGCCTAATGATAGTTATCTCACAAGACTTATTATAATGAATGCTCATGATAAATTACTTCATTCTGGTAGTTATGCCGTATTGACCGAATTAAGAAGAAATTATTTCATACCCAAACATTTTTCTACTGTTAAGAAAGCTTTGAAGCAGTGTGTTCATTGCCGTCGGTTCAATAGTCGTAGCATTAAACTTAATCAGAATTCCTATAGAGATTTCCGTTGTAATCCACCTAATGTACCTTTTGCCAATATATTTATAGATTATCTTGGTCCATTTTCAGTTAGTTAGTGGTGGGACACATAAAGTATGGTTATTATGTTTGACTTGTACTTGGTCTAGAGCAATTAATATGAAGATAGTTAAAAGTTTAAATGTAAGTGAATTTTTAAGAGCTTTTCAGATGCATTGTTTGGAGTATGGGATCCCTCAGTTGTGCATTAGTGATCAGGGATCGCAGCTTGTAGCCGGAGCTAATATTATTACATCGTTTATCAGGGATCCAGAAACTTTACTTTATTTTGAAGAAAATAATGTTGCCCCTCTTTCCTTTCAACAATATTCCAAAGGTGCTAGTCAGTTGGGATCTATGGTTGAGGTGTGCGTTAAAATGGTAAAAAGGTTAATTTTTGGAGCAATAAAGAATAACATTTTATCCTATTCGGATTTTGAATTTTTAGTATGTAATGTGATCCATCTCGCTAATAGACGTCCCATAGCTTTTAAGGAAGTTGTTAGAAATGATAGTGAAGATTCTCTTCCTGAACCAATCACCCCTGAACATTTGATCAGAGGGTATGAGCTGTCTTCCTTAAATTTGATTCCTGAATTGCAGAGCATTCCACAGGATCCAGATTTTGATTCCAGAGACATAGAGAGGAGTTACCAGGGGTTGTGCAAGGTTAAAGAAAATCTTAATAATATTTATCATAATGAGTTTTTAGGTAATTTATTATATCAAGCTATTGACCGAAAGGACAGGTATCGTCCGGTTTCTCATGCATTGATAAAGCCAGGAGATGTAGTACTTGTGAAGGAGGAACATACTAAAAGGAGTAATTATCCCCTAGGATTAGTTCGCGAAGTTGTAAGTAATGATTTGGGAGAGGTGACACAAGTAACTGTACTGAAAGGGAAAACTAAAAAGATTAGTAAGTTACATGCAAGTCAAATAATTCCTTTCCTTGAGATTAATACTACTGATGATGTAGTTTGTAATACTGATAATAAGAATGTTCCTGGTGCTGATAGAAAGAAAATTTCCTCGCGGCCTAAAAGAAAAGCTGCTACGGTAAGTGAGGAAAGAACAAGAAAAATTTTGCTCTAATTTCATATGTTCATTTACAGCGATGAAGATTTTTTACCTTTGAAAAATCTTCATCCTCTTCCGTGGACTAAACGGAAATTAGTATTCCTTACGTTAGTTTATTAGTATATTTATATATGTATTTATTGAAGTAAGGAGGACTTTTCTCTTAAACTATTAAAATAACTAGTTAAATTACATTTATATGCTTGGTACCATCTAAGTCCTGCTTGCTTACTACGAGCTAAGTAATTAGCTAACAAGCCTGCTAATCACGCCATTTTCTCTTTACTTGGGAGGTTCATGGATATACCCAAGTCAGTCTGGCCTAGCATACCATACCGTCCATATCTTCACTGGCAGTATTTCGGCACGAAGATTTGAGCTGCTAGATTTGTGCTACAAGATTTTCATACCATTGAATTTGTGCTGTGCTGCTATTTTATTGAACCATGTTTGGATTACGAGATTCAAGTGTTTCTACATTCACGAAGTTATTTAACATGAACTAACTTCCTTTAATTTGGACTCTGAGCTTCCTTCGGCATGAAACTTTAAACTTCGAGGGCATTCGACTCGTCTCATAGCTTGCATGGATAAAGGTGAGAACCAAGCATTGTTAGGGGTTTCTAAATGTTTAATGGTAATCATTATCCGTTGCCTTAAGCCTTCAAAGCACCAATACAAAAATAAATTCCTTCCTCTCTGATAGATATATATATATTGTGTACTATTAAACTAATTGTGATATTTGTACAATACTTTCGCTTAGGTATAATTGGTGAAGCTAGGTCGTCCTGGGTTATCATCCTGCGTTCATCTTTCTTATTTATATTATTGGTAAGACTTTATATTAGATTTAATTCGAAGGGTGAATGTTATATTGAATACATTATGCAAAATTATATTATTTATATTTATAGCTTCAGGACAGTGTTTGATGTCTGAATGTATTTCATTTTCCAGGATATCATTTATCCATATGTTTAATTGAAGTGGCTTAGTCCGAGGATAAATTCCCTGTTTCTTACATTGGCGAGCACTTCCAACATTATCGGTAATGGCTTATTAGGTTTATATAGATCATATATGCAATTTACGATTTATTCATATATACGTTGTTCAAATTGAATTTATATAATTTCCTTTCTTTTATTATATTTTGATATATTTGTTTTTGTTGTTTATACAGGTGAGGTTGGAAAAGCTGAAAGTAGTTTGGAAATTACCCCTAGATATAACCACCTTCAAGCAATCGAAATAGACAATTTATAGCATTTTTATTTTTCTGAAATGTTTATAATAAATTTGGTGAATTGTTTTGAAGAGTTTTTCTAACTACCATTGTAGACTGTTCAAATTTCAGCTTATGTATATATATATATATATATATATATATATATATACATACATACATCATACATATACCAAAGGCACTTCCCCCAATTTTGGGGGGTAGCCGACATCAACAAGAAAAAACAAAAAAGGGGACCTCTACTCTCTACGTTCCTCCAGCCTAACCAGGGACTCGGCCGAGTTCAGCTGGTACTGCTAGGGTGCCACAGCCCACCCTCCCACATTATCCACCACAGATGAAGCTTCATAATGCTGAATCCCCTACTGCTGCTACCTCCGCGGTCATCTAAGGCACCGGAGGAAGCAGCAGGGCCTACCGGAACTGCGTCACAATCGCTCGCCATTCATTCCTATTTCTAGCACGCTCTCTTGCCTCTCTCACATCTATCCTCCTATCACCCAGAGCTTTCTTCACACCATCCATCCACCCAAACCTTGGCCTTCCTCTTGTACTTCTCCCATCAACTCTTGCATTCATCACCTTCTTTAGCAAACAGCCATTTTCCATTCTCTCAACATGGCCAAACCACCTCAACACATTCATATCCACTCTAGCCGCTAACTCATTTCTTACACCCGTTCTCACCCTCACCACTTTGTTCCTAACCCTATCAACTCGAGATTCACCAGCCATACTCCTCAGACACTTCATCTCAAACACATTCAATTTCTGTCTCTCCATCACTTTCATTCCCCACAACTCCGATCCATACATCACAGTTGGTACAATCACTTTCTCATATAGAACTCTCTTTACATTCATGCCCAACCCTCTATTTTTTACTACTCCCTTAACTGCCCCCAACACTTTGCAACCTTCATTGACTCTCTGACGTACATCTGCTTCCACTCCACCATTTGCTGCAACAACAGACCCCAAGTACTTAAACTGATCCACCTCCTCAAGTAACTCTCCATTCAACATGACATTCAACCTTGCACCACCTTCCCTTCTCGTACATCTCATAACCTTACTCTTACCCACATTAACTCTCAACTTCCTTCTCTCACACACCCTTCCAAATTCTGTCACTAGTCGGTCAAGCTTCTCTTCTGTGTCTGCTACCAGTACAGTATCATCCGCAAACAACAACTGATTTACCTCCCATTCATGATCATTCTCGCCTACCAGTTTTAATCCTCGTCCAAGCACTCGAGCATTCACCTCTCTCACCACTCCATCAACATACAAGTTAAACAACCACGGTGACATCACACATCCCTGTCTCAGCCTCACTCTCACCGGAAACCAATCGCTCACTTCATTTCCTATTCTAACACATGCTTTACTACCTTTGTAGAAACTTTTCATTGCTTGCAACAACCTTCCACCAACTCCATATAACCTCATCACATTCCACATTGCTTCCCTATCAACTCTATCATATGCTTTCTCCAGATCCATATATATATATAGCATTTTATCATAAGTGTGATGGCCAGCACTAGTCAATGCCACATTCACCATTTAACTGCTGGATCGGGAATGAACCTCATCGATAGTTAAATTTCTACACAGTCTCATTGACAGTACCTTAAACTCCAACCGTTATTCACCCCCTTCTCGAACGCACTTTTCTAACGCCTTTCTCTCCTCTATCCATTTATGTTTTATCTATTTACCATTGCATTATTGCCAACGGTGAAACTCCTTTGTCTTTAAAGAAATCACGAGTTTACTAAAGTGAATGACTGAAATTATTTTGAAAGACCCACAATCTTGTAGCCTATGCAATATTGCTGTATTCCAGTGTATCCTGATTTAGTGTAGGGATGACTTTCAAGGGAAACCACGTATATTCTGAAATAACGTCCTCAGAAAGGTATATATATATATATATATATATATATATATATATATATATATATATATATATATATATATATGTGTGTATATATATATATATATATATTTATATATATATGTGTGTATATATATATATATATATATATATATATATATATATATATATATATTTATATATATATATATGTGTGTATATATATATATATATATATATATATATATATATATATATATATATATATATATATATATATATATATATATATATCTTTTCTTTTTAGTGAGAATATCGCAGAGTTGCATTATCCTGTTGGTAGGGTTATTCGCCCTTACTGGTAAATTCCATTAAAACTTTACTGTTGTTTTACAATATAATAATAATATTTAGATATCGGCGTCAGCTTTCTCGAGAAGACCGCACTTTCATAATATAAAATAAAAAAAACCGACCCCCCCCCCTTAAAAAAAAGCTAATTCGCAAAATAACAACACATTATGATACGAACGACGGGAATCAGTCTACTCTCCCTACTCCGACTCCAGCAACCTCGATTCTTGCCTTTGATGTGAAATTCATCGGCACAGGTATGTCGGTGAATGCGTGGCAGAGAGAGACTCGAATTCGGGTGTGTCGTACTACACGTTACGTAGGCAACGTGTCCTTTGTGTTACATTACGATATATATATATATATATATATATATATATATATATATATATATATATATATAGTATATGTATACAGTATATATATACTGTATATATATAATATATATATATAATATATATACAGTGTATATATATATATATATATATATATATATATATATATATATATATATGTATATGTGTGCGTTTATTTATGCATATAGTATGTATATACTGTACATGTCTATGTGTCACACTATACTAGAGTCCTCATGGATATTCAAAATTAAAGTATATATTGGCGTAGTGAAATTGAACTGTGCGTTTATTTATATCATACATCCGAGGTCAGTTTTATTGCATTTAGTATGCAAAGCCCGGAGGCTTCATGGAAAACCTGATATATCCCACTCATGGCACATGAACTACCAAAGAAATACCATCAGTGATCGCCTCTCTGAATATAAAATAGCTAAAATTATCGAGTGCTTAAACAGAAGGTATTAAAAATATGGAATCATGATACTGAGAACATTTTAAATTCGAAATACACTGTAGATAGACTTCAAGAAAACAACTTAGCATTTATAGAGGTTTTTTTTTATTAAAAATTCCATTTATCATTTTATTTATTCATTAAATGGTAGGATTCAAATATTGCGTTGGAATTATGGGATAAGAGGATTCGGTTTCATTTTGAAATGCATTTCGCAGAAGAACCAGGTATCCTGTTTATATTCTGGTAGTCACGGCTCTTTTTTTTTTTTTTTTTTTTTAATAATAATGATGGGCTTTTCTTAGGTAGGCTATGGCCTTTATTTTCTCGATCATTGACTTCAGATTAATTTTGGATTTATAGTAATGAAAGCGTTATATATTAACCAAAGTTTACGTATTTTGATTGATCCCAGTTGAAGGCAGCATAGCTTTTTCTGTTTGGTTTGGGCGTGGCTTTAGCAGAACGAGGGACTGTGAATTGGAAACCTGTGTTAAAATTGGTATCAGGTGACACCTGTGTTAAAATTGGTATCAGGTGACACTCAGATAATTAATATTTCATGTCCATACGATTTATTCAGAAGGATTGTAAAACTTGACACGTCTTTTTTTTTCAATAAAGTTTAATGCCATTTGAGATGAAATAATGAAGAAACTGTATTGACAACGAGAAATATTCTTCGTAAAACTAAAATATGATTCGTTGTACTGTACATGTGAGTATCAGAGCTTATTCAAAAGAAGCTTTTATGGTAACTAATACTTAACTGAGAAAGATACTGTATCATGATGCGTATCTACCCACAAAAAAAAGCTAAAATGTTAAATTGCAATTTATGCCCTCCATTTCCTGCGTCCATTGGTACACTCGGAAAGTTGTCATTGTATGAAGGCACAATCAGACTGAATTACAATGAATTGAACAAATTAGAAAACGCCATATTAAAAACTTAGCGTTATTTATTGAAGAAATTTTATTTAATCTCGGCAATTTACAATAATGTTCAAATAAATAAGGCTATCTCTGTAATAAATGGTCATAACTATCAAACTGTGAAACAGATGTTCCGACAGGAATAGTATGCCCTTCCAGCTCTAAGTTCTTGTAAATTACTGACCATATTACATATGATCAGCGCCCAACCCTCCTCTCCACCCAAGGTAGGGCCAAGGAGGGCCTGGTATGGGTGCTGATGACTCTGCAGATAGACCTATAGGCTCCCCCAAACCCCCCAGCCTTAGCTCACAATCATGATGAGATTGCAGCTACTGAAGAAACTAACGAGTTTGAGCGGGACTCGAACCAGGGAATGATTTACTTAGAATAGAAAATATATCTGACACTATTATGCCGTTGTTGTTTTAAGAGTTCCGTCTGATTTATTGAAGTTTCCATTAAAACCATTTCAACTCTGGAATGGTTGTTCCAGTAGATTAATCTTTTGGAAATAGAGATTTTGTTAAAGTAACAGTCTGTGGAGAGTGATTATCCGTTGTTCATACTTATTTCATCGGAATCAGAATACATTTGGGAGAAAGCTCTCATCTCTTAATTGGGAATATTATGATTAAGTCTTAGAATTGGAAATAAATAGAAGTAACTTGATATAAATGCTTAATATATTTAAGTGAATAGCTTTATATAGGTTTACAAACCACAACTGTTTTGTCGAAAATGAATCGATTCTTATTATCGTATTGCATCTTCACTTCATCTGTGATAACCTATTATACTAAAAACTTCTGATTCTAGCAGGATTTTCTTGAATGGGAAGCAATTTCTCCATGTGTAGCAACAATAATAATATCAATTGTAATATTTATTCACGTTAAAAAAAGTTGGAATCCAAAACGCCATTAGAAATATCCTCAATAATTTTATGCACTGATGGTTTCTAGAGTGGGAAGCTAATTTCTCCTTGTGTAGCAACAATGATAATATTAATTATGATAAATATTCACGTTAAGAAAACTGTGGAATCAAACGGGGTTGGAGATAACCTCAATTTTATGTACAGATTGTAATTTAAATCTGTTAATTTTCAAGGGTTGTTTCGAACGGATTCGGCCAGCCGAAAATCATTGCTGGAAGTACCGCTGAAAACATCGTATTAATTGCCTCTGGTCCGGTGTGTCGGCAATGATCCGGATTATGCCAATAGTTCGGAGAATCGCTTTCAAATGGCCATTTCGACACCATTAAGCTGAACGCCGACATTTTTCCAATGGAGAGTCAACACAAATTTCAGTGCGGCGTAACTTTGTGTCTGTCGCGAATGGGGATTTCAAACTGGCAGTGGACGATTTTATGGTGACTAAGCTGATATAAGTTTCTCTACGGTTTATATGTGAAAGATCTGTCCTAATGTTGTTACTGTTCATAAAATATTTTATCGCTTCCCTCGTAGTTTATTTATTTCCTTATTTTTTTTCTCAAGGGGCTATTTTTCCATGTTGGAGCCTTTAGGATTATAGCATCTTGCTTTTCAAACTAGGTTTGTAGCTTAGTTACTGATAATAATAATAATAATAAGAATAATAATAATAATAATAATAATAATAATAATAATTCTGTGGAGGTTCGAATGCAGTAAAATACGCAAGAAATTTCAATTTTTGACACGGCATTTCATCAATGAAATTAAAAGGAAAATCCCTTTTGAGACTAGATGCATCAAGAGGGTAAAACAAGCAATGGTTATCTATGAAAATTAATTATGAGACGCTGGATTTACGGTTGAATTAATCCAGCATTGAGCATAGGGATGTACACCAACTCTCTTTTCCTAATATAATTTCATATTGAATTCCATTGTAAATCTATGGTCTAGTAATGAGAATGGAACATGAAGATTTTGTATCATTACGAAAATAATAATATTTCATCCATTAAGGCCGCGATTGTAGCTTCCTTGCTTGCTTGCTTGCTTGCTTTTTTTTGCTAAAAACTTTTTTCCTTACACCTATTCGGGCCGACGTGACGCCAGTCATCGTTTACAGCTGTTTAGCAATAGGACCTAGAAAACGGTAACCGAGGGTGCCACCACTCCCTCTCAAGTCTGACTTTGGCTGTTTGCACCTTATGTAAGATGGGTGTTATATATGTATATATATATATATATATATATATATATATATATATATATATATATATATATATATATATATATATATATATATATATATATATTAAAGAATGTTTAACCTCCTGCTTGAACTTGAAATAATCTCTCTCTCTCTCTCTCTCTCTCTCTCTCTCTCTCTCTCTCTCTCTCTCTCTCTCTCTCTCTCGGAACTGGCAAATTGAACTTGATTATGAATTTAATTAAACGAAAGGCTATCTATATATAACAACAATAAATGCAGCCGTTTCTAGTCCACAGCAGGACAACGGCCTCAGACATGTCCTTATGCCTGGGGGTGTGGCCATTTTCACCACCACGCTGGCCACTGCAAATTGGTGATGGTAGGAGACTGGTCTGGTCGCCCACAGCAGGGTGGTCCAACCTTTTCCATGCCAAGGGCCACATTACATGAAATGCTTGATGGCACGGGCCACAAAAGTAAATTAATATTAGAATTATAATTCCTGGTGCAGTAACTGAAGGGGAGTACCTTCCCCAAGGGGAGAGATTGGTTTCCGTATATCCAAACGATCTTTAACCAGGTATGTAGATGCACTTGTAGAGTTTACACACCGTGTCAAAAGGTTTTCCCCTATACTTACTCTTATATGAATAATTTTGTTCCGAAACAAGAACAAAAATCAACAAAAATAAGGTAATGATGAAAAAAGAAATTCTTATAAAGCTCGGTTGATATTGACCTTCAAATAACAAGCAAAGTACATATGATATACAAAAAGATGAAAAAAGATATTAGCAACTCAAATAGTAGTATTTATTATTATTTTCAAATCATATTTAAAAAAAAAAAAAACAATAGAAACGCTTTAACTTCAAAACACTGTGAAATCAAAGTAAACCTACAAACACACACACACACGCACTATATATATATATATATATATATATATATATATATATATATATATATATATATATATATATATATATTTATATATAAATATATATATATATATATATATATATATATATTATATATATATATTTATATATATATATATATATATATATATATATATATATATATATATATATATATGTGTGTATATATTTGAAAATTTGAATTTTATAATGTAGGGAAATAATAAAGATAATATAATGAAAATAACAATAAATGACACATGATGAAGAAAATAAAACAAATTGATATTTCTAAAAATAAATGATTCGAGTGACAAATGGGCAGGGTTGCCAAATTTCCTCCTAACAACATCATTTCCCTTAATAATATTGATACTGCATTAGACATTCTATTTACATTTGGCAACAAGTTAGACTAACAAGAAACTACGCTTTAGCTTTAAAGGGAATATATGAAATTCTCTCTCTCTCTCTCTCTCTCTCTCTCTCTCTCTCTCTCTCTCTCTCTCTCTCTCTCTCTCTCTCTCTCTCTTTTACACACACATTTGATAACTCTTTGTTTGCCATTCCTTTGTTCTTAAATACAACTTATCCGTTGATTCTTTGCCTATAGGTGTATAGGAAACGTAATTGTGTATGTGCGTAGATGTGTGTGCTTGGGTAAGGACGGAAATCTAAGCAAAGGTCTGTGAATATGAGAGAGAGAGAGAGAGAGAGAGAGAGAGAGAGAGAGAGAGAGAGAGAGAGAGAGAGAGAGAGAGAGAGAATCTTTGCTAACAAATGAAAGTTCAAGTTTACTTGTCCACACTAAACTAAAGTCCATCTGGTTAGCCTCCCTGTTCACACTATGATTACATACTGACGAAGTGTAGCTTCCCCCGTCGGCCTCTGTTCTAAATCGAAAATATCAATAATGAAATAGGAGATCCTCACTCACATGTTTCAGTTACGAAATAGAATGAGAAAATCTAATCACAACGAAACGCCTTATTTGAATCAACTCTTTCTCAGAAAATTTCGTTCAAAATTCTATTCATTTGATCATGAAACTCCGAGAGAGAGAGAGAGAGAGAGAGAGAGAGAGAGAGAGAGAGAGAGAGAGATTTTTACGTGAATGAAAGTAAATGACAGAATAATCAAATATTTGATGTGATCATTGCAATTCCCGATACTTAAATCCAACAGCATTTTGGTTCAAATAAGAATATTCCTATTTAATAATTGATTTTGAATCTTCTGAGTAAATAATTGGTTTTACCATTATATTTTTTTCTTTCTTTCTTTCATAAAAAATACTTATAAATCATGAGGTAACAGAATCAACAAATAGATATTCACATATAGGACACATTTCAGCATTAGGCCTAAAGTGGAGGCTCTGCTTCATGCATGAGACTGCCATGTTTCAAATTTGGAAAAATCTGTAATTAACGCCTACATCATAATAAAAATATTTTATTAGAGAGAGAGAGAGAGAGAGAGAGAGAGAGAGAGAGAGAGAGAGAGAGAGAGAGAGAGAGCAACTTGTCTCTATGTCTATGGGAACTTGCTCGTTTCCTTCAATGCCAGAAGGGCGTATGTGACAGTGGAGGATTTCCTTCTCTATTCCCTCGTCTTTAAGGTCGATGATAACTCATGAGTGGCTTCGATTTACTGCATAACGGGTTTCTTTTTTATCCAGGAATAAATTTGAAACTCTCATTTTGTTTAGAGAAAATATCTGTAATGAAACTAAAGAAGAAATTACATTCTGAACAAAGATTTAATTTGATATTTCAAACATCGGATGAGTCTGATGAGCGGCGTTGCCACTTTTCCTCCTGACAACATTATTTCCCTCTCTAACACTGATACTGCGCTTAACCTTCTACTTAAATTTGGCACAGACGTTTTATCATGTAATTGAAGGTATGGAATTGAACTCTCTCTCTCTCTCTCTCTCTCTCTCTCTCTCTCTCTCTCTCTCTCTCTCTCTATCATAATTGATAACTCACACATCGTAGACTACTCTGTCAGAACACACACACACACACACACACACACACACACACACACATATATATATATATATATATATATATATATATATATATATATATATATATATATATATTCTTTCTTAACGTGGTGAAAGGGTTTGCATAACGCAATGATCAGCAAAGATGTACTAGTCAGGGCCAACCATATTACGTTGGTTTGGTGTGAACGATCAAACCAAGGTCTCCCACCACCATCAACGTGTGTACAGTTTGTATAATCTCGCTAAAACACACACAGACACAGACCACTTAAAGAAGGTTTAAAGGAGGCTTGTGAGTGGCAATAGAGAGAGAGAGAGAGAGAGAGAGAGAGAGAGAGAGAGAGAGATTTCGTGCTTGTTTAAAGCCATCCAATTTCATATCCGAAAGGCCAAACTAAGTCCGCCTCTCTATCTTCCCCCATAGCGTCTTTCTGTCACCTGCTTCCTTCTGGCCTGGGCTGTTCACGGACACCACTAAGAGGAGGAGGAGGTTGATTGTATCACGCCCTTCTGTCTTAAAGTCTCCTGCAGTTTTGGCTAATTATTACTAGAAATCTTCCTCGGTGGGTCTACTGTACCCTCCTGAGCATTTGGTCCAAATCTCTGAAGGAGACGTAAATAAATGAAAAAGTCTTATCCCAGCGAGAAATGCCGACTAAACCTTGAGGAGTTTCTCACAATGTTTCGATCAGAACGATATATTTTCTGTCATAGACCTCTCAGCTGAGAACTCAAAATGTTTTCATTTGAAAGATTTCATTAGAAGAAGCATTATAATTAATTTTGCCGATAACATCTCATTACACCCATTATTGCCACACCATATCCATCTTTCTCCAACACTCACTCACTCTCAGTCTTCAACATTCTTCAACACACTTGGGCCTAATATTAGTCCTCCAACTCTCTCTCTCTCTCTCTCTCTCTCTCTCTCTCTCTCTCTCTCTCTCTCTGTATATATATATATATATATATATATGTATGTATATAATTATATATAATATATATATATATGTATGTAATTATATATATAATATATATATATATATATATATATATATATATATATATATATATTATACATATATATATATATATATATATATATATATATATATATATATATATATATATATATATATATATATATATATATATATCCTTTCTGAGTGGGGATACCTTAAGGTGGTACTAAGTCTTGGCCACCTATACCAGGTTGGTTTGCAGTGAGCGAGCAGACAAGAGCCTCCCACCATCACTATTCCGAACTTGTCAGAATGGTGATGAAAACAGGCCTCCCCCAAGATATGAATAAGGACATGTCTGAGGCCTTTGTCCTGCAAAGTATATTCCATCTTTACTGCCATTGAAAACTATCTTTAAAGTTTCCATATAAACACATCCACACATTAGTTAGGTGGTGGAGGGTCCAACAGCAGTACAAGATGACACATTTTGAAACTTTAGTTGAATAGGCTTCACGATGCATACATACATACATACATACATACATACATACGCTAAGCTTGACCATTATGAAACTAATCTTGAAAAAGGGTTGTATAATATTTTCATTATTGCTGTTGTTAAATCAATCATAATAGGAAATGGTTGAAATGTGTTCTTTAGCTCTTAAGACATGGCATTTTTTTAATGTGTAAAAAAACTTACAACCAACCAAAGCTAGGCATGCAAACAGAAGTGTTAGGGAGTTGATGATCAATATATATGTATATATATATACATATATACATTCATATAGAAACACACATATATAAATACATATATATATATATATATATATATATATATATATATATATATATATATATATATACACACACATATATTGCAATGCACCTAGTGTTTCCTCAATTTTCCTCGGCCTAACAAAGACTAATATACTGTACTGTACCTAAGGGATCCAACTGGGAAAAATAGCCCAGTGATGAAAGGAAATAAGGAAATAAATAAACGATATGAGAAATAATGAACAAGTAAATAAAATATTCTAAAAACAGTAACAACTTCAAAACAGATATTGCATATATAAACTATAAAAAGGTTTACGTCAGTCTGTTCAACATAATAAGATTTGCTGCAAGTCTGAACTTTTGAAGCTCTACCGATTCAACTACCAATTATTAGGTTTTTTTTTTTTTTTTTTTTTTTTTTTTTAAATGTATTTAACCCAAAAGACAACAGTTAATAATAATAATAATAATAATTTTGATTATACATTATTGGCCAGATCCCCAAACATTAGATAAATACTGAACACGAAGGAAAACATATTTCAAATTCATATCCAAAAGATTTGGGTTAACATTATAGCGGGGTTTAGTTCACACCAATGCTGGTGGACACTATAGGTAGCAGGTTGGCCAGGGCACCAGCCGCCCGTTGAGATACTACCGCTAGAGAGTTATGGGGTCCATTGACTGGCCAGACAGTACTACTTTGGATCCTTCTCTCTGGTTACAGTTCATTTACCAATTTGCCTACACACACCGAATAGTCTGGCATATTCTTTACATATTCTCTGCTGTCCTCATACACCTGACAACACTTAGATTACCAAACAATTCTTCACCCAAGGGATTACTGCTCTGTAATTTTTTTTTTTTTTTTTTTTTTTTATGTTGGACCCAATGATATTGTCTTTTATTCTCTGTTAATACTAGAGTTGTTTCTTATAAAAGATCTTTAACGAGGAAAGAGAAGGAATAGTTTCTTGCAATCGCATAAATGTTACAGTTTGCGTTTATACTAATGAGCTGATGTCAATGTTCTTTCCCTACATTAAGGGGTCGGTTGCCTGATAGGCACCTCTCCAACGCCTTCTTTCAAAGGCATCATATTCCACCAAACCTTTTCTCTCCATATTATCCTTTACCTTATCTCTTTAACTAATTCTTTGCCTCCCCCAATATCTTTTCTTCCTCCCCCCCCCCCTTAATAGGTTCCTCCCTAGCCTTCCTCACTCACTCCTCACCAGGATCCACTTCCTCAACACGTGACCACATCAATGGTGACACTTTTATCGCCTCTGTAATCTTTACTACGCCTCTCATTCTTTTTTTTCATAGTTTTTCCAGTCTTTCAGCAAAGCATTATATATACATATAGGGATGTAAATGTATTCATTTAATCTATTTATTTTGTATATATCTTTTCTTAGATTTTATTTCCTCTTGAGGATTGGAGGTACTGTAGCGTTTACTTATAGAAATTGAAACTGTTATGGAATATTGCCATTCTTATTTCATAGTTTTTCCAGTCTTTCAGCAAAGCATTATTTATATAGGGATGTAAATGTATTTATTTAATCTATTTCTTTTTATGTACCTTTTATTAGAGTTTATTTCCTCTGTGAGATTGGAAAGTACTTTGTTTAGCGCCCACTTATGGAAATTGAAACTGTTATGGAAAATTGCATTTGTCATTCTCTACTATTGAAGGGGTCATTACAATCTTTATTGATACCGACGATTATCTTTGTCCTGTCATGCACCTGTCACAGTTGGAATTTCTTAATCAATTCCTGTCGTACCATGAGGACAAACAAGGGAAATTTGAATATTTGGATATGCAGTGTAACTGAAACCCGTTATCTCGATCCGCAGATTTTTTTTTTAATTATTCTTAGTTACACCATGGCATAATATTTCTCATAATTTATTTTTACCATTATAATTTTAATGGAGCAATAGTTATTACTGTTGGATTATTATATGTGATACGTTCAACTGTATTATTTGCATTGGATGCAATATTGTCAATCAATTCTTTGTTCTTGTGCTAACATCTTATTGTTTTTGTTTGGGAATATAATTATATAAAATTTTTCGAGTAGATAGATATGGATTTTCTTCGTATTTTTCTCTTTGTAAGGACCCTAAAATGACAAGTATTTAAAAAAAAAATGCGGGTGGTAAGTCTTCTTGGCATGTTATAGTTGTTTTTATATTGATTTTTAACGCGTGAAAATAAACCAAACACTACTGACATACTATTACCATAAATTGTTCATCACAAGTATTATTATTTAATTTTGTTTACTAAACGATATTCATTCCTAGTATGATTACTTCCTCTTATATAAAACGAAAAAGCTTTGGGATATCCTATCTCTGATGTTTTAAGACTTTTAAAAGTTTTGGGTGGTTTCCAACCCTTCGATCACAGAGAGAGAGAGAGAGAGAGAGAGAGAGAGAGAGAGAGAGAGAGAGAGAGAGAGACAGAGAGAGAGGAGATTTCAGAAACTTATTAAACTGTCTTTGACATCTTCGGGTTCCCATCGCGGTGCTATTCTGTTGGAGGCTGAGGAAAATAACTCTCTTCGATAAGAGTTGAAGTAGTTTAGAAGCTTCTTTCTTATAAATCATTTGTTTCAAAGGTAAAATCTCTAGTACAGAAGATCCTCGACTTGCAAACATTCGACTTGCAAACATTCGGAGATACAAGCATAAATCCAACTGAAAGTAACAAAGATAAGATGAAGAAATACTTAAATAAACTTTATCATATAATTTTATAATGTAAGCAAAACGGCACTTGTAATAACCGCTATTTTCCCTGTTGGAGCCCCTGGGCATATAGCATTCTGCTTTTCCAACTAGGGTTGTAGCTTAGCAAGTAATAATAGTAATAATAATAATGATAATAATAATAATAATCGATTTCGTATGAAATTCGACTATTTGTTGACTTTTGCAGTTGGAAATCATAGGATTGGTTTTGTGGTTATGCCTACCCTAGGCCAGACTTTAACAAAATTCGACTCACAGACAGCTTTTTAGAGCCAATTGATTTGTAAGTTGAGAGCATTCTGTACCCACAAACCGTGGTATGTGTGTATTTTCAGAGGGTCGATAAATTCGCCACCACTTGAGTAAAGATTTAAAACTTTTCACAGTCATGCTGTAGTTGCTTCAATTTACCGTCATGTATACGTGTGTATAGAGTGACCGAGATGCATATGAGTATTATAGTGCCATTCTCATGATATAATTTTACCTGCTTGAAATTCAATAAATAAACAGAATCAGTTATAGAATTGGGTTTTTTTCTGGAAAATAAGAACGGAATGTAAATATTTATTCGTAAGGAAAGTCAATTAGTCTATTTTTTTATCTTGTTTGCTTGTGTGGCAATGACGATATTGCTCTTCGGGTCCCGAGATTAAACTTCTGAGTCATTCCAATACCTCGGGAAGGCAGCGCCAAGAGAGAGAGAGAGAGAAGAGAGAGAGAGAGAGAGAGAGAGAGAGAGAGAGAGAGAGAGAGAGAGAGAGAGATAAGCAGCACCAAGAGATTTTATCTCCTGAGAGATAGAGAAACATGCAAGAGATGTTTTCTCTCAAGAACGAGAGAGAGAGAGAGAGAGAGAGAGAGAGAGAGAGAGAGAGAGAGAGCACTAATAGATGTATTTTTTCCCGAGATAGATAGAGAGAGAGAAATGGGTGTGCCCAACGAATCAATATCAAGAGATGGGCTGTTAAAAGAATTGGATGTCTCTCTTTGAGTGTTTACAGAATGTAAAATGAAAAGAGAAAAAAAAATAGGTTTAAAAAATGGATAGGCATTTTAGTGTGGGCGCAGGAGAAACGAGATGTGATGGAAAAAATCCGTTGCTTTTGTTAATGGATATCTTTTTTTTTTTCTCTTGTACAAGGAGCATCGCATATACATTTATTTTGGCCTGCATGCCGATGCATTTTTTGTATGAATATGTTATTGCATACGTATGCTCGGATGGCATTGTTATACATTGCATTACATATTCAGTACTTAGGCTCAGAAATGAGCTTTGCAGTATGTACCCATAGTTCACATACTCGTGTACTTGTAATTATGTTAGATGTAAATATACTACACACGCACACACACACACACACACACACACACACACACACACACACACACACACACACACACACATATATATATATATATATATACACACACACATTTATATGTATATTTGTGTGCATATCTATGAGTATTTTATGTAAGTTTCGTAATATTTCATGATATGACTTTCCACATTATAGATGTATGTAACATTACCATAAAAAAAAACCGCTTGATTGATATCATATTTCAATCCACATTTATCTTTGAAAATAAATAAATACTTTTTAGCATTTAATTGGCCTTTGTAGCCCATTTTTATTCTTTTTTGATAGCCTTTTTAGCACCCTTCTAGGCTTTTTAGTAATTTTTTAACTTTTTAGACTTTCTAGCTTTTTAGCTATTTTCTAGCCTATTTTAGCCCTTTTCTAGTCATTTTAGCCCTTTTCTAGTCACGTTAGACCTTTTCTAGTCTCCTGATCCCATTCTAGCCCTTTTATAGCTTTTTTTAGCCCTTCTCTAGGTAACGACATTGAAGATTAGTAGTCAAAGATTCTAAGTGATGTGCTCTAATCACTAAGTATATGGTTAGTTTATAATATTTATCAGTTATGCGAATCTTTTCTGTGATTTTGAAACAGACCAACCAAGTCAAGGAGTAGTAGGATATATAAAGATACTTTGTGACGGCTGTGATGGAAGTCATCGGGAAAATAGGGTAAGATATTTTTCTTCTTGTTCTGACTTAATGAAAAGAAAATACTGTGAGGCAACGTGAAAATGTAATATCTCGCCTTCAGAATATCTATAGTCGGAATAGATGGACTAATTAGTTCTCAGTGCGTCAGTGTGTGTGTGAATGACATGCAGTCCCTGTTTATCACAATGCGTAACAGAGAGAGAGAGAGAGAGAGAGAGAGAGAGGGGGGGGGGGACAGGAGTCCTTCTCTTCTTCATCTTCGCCTTTATCACTTCCTGCTGCTAATAGTTCTCTTTGTCAACTTTCCCGTTCCTTCTTGATTCTCATATCCTGGTTCCATCTACTTAGACTGCTTCTGTCAGCGCAATTTCTACTGATGGCGATGGTTTGTAGTTCGTCCTTAAACTCCCTCCCCCCCTCCCCCCTCCCCCCCCCCTCCCCCCTCCTCCCCCCCTCCCCCTCTGACCCCTTCAACAGCCCCTTCCCTCTCCCCTTCTTTTGGATATATCAGCTCCTGTGCTTGGTTGACTCTTTACAGCCTTCCGCAATTATCAGAGTTCGACCAAAGTTTGAATGGTGCCTCTAAAGAGTTCACTTATTGTCGCCTTTTGATTGAGACACACAAGAGAATAGAAATATGAGAGAGAGAGAGAGAGAGAGAGAGAGAGAGAGAGAGAGAGAGAGAGAGAGGGAGAGAGAGAGAGAGAGAGAATTTTTTAATCTTTTGAAAAGAGAAGAGATAGTATAAGATGAAACGGAGCATTTGCAAGGAAGGCACACACACACACACACGCACACACAGAGAGAGAGAGAGAGAGAGAGAGAGAGAGAGAGAGAGAGAGAGAGAGAGAATTTTGAATCTAAAAAGAATGGGTAATATAATATGAAATGGAGCATTTACGAGAGAGAGAGAGAGAGAGAGAGAGAGAGAGAGAGAGAGAGAGAGATAATTTGAATCTTTAGAAAAGAGATCATATAAGATGAAATGGAGCATTTGCAAGGAAGTCCTTTTTTCCGATTGGTTGATGCGCCTTGCGTGCGCACGTGCGTGCACTACATCGTGTGCTAGCGTGATGGGGGAATCCTTGGACGAGTGATAATCTGGGGATTTTCGAGTTCTGCCGTTTTAGACAGAGGCTTAGGAAAGTTCTCTAGTCTTAGTGGGAGATCTCTCTCTCTCTCTCTCTCTCTCTCTCTCTCTCTCTCCCTCTCTCTCTCAGACCGTAATTTTTCTATTTCTCTTTCGTTTTATGTTTAATGTAGCTTTTATCTATTTGGGGGTCTGAATTATATTTGTTTGCCGTTTTGGTTGTTTCGTCTTTTGTTTGTGTCGTAGATTTTCTACTCTGTTTTGTTTCCCCTTATTTGGAAATGAAAATATATGATTAAAGGTGTGAACTGAAGAAGGGTACCTGACATTTTATATTCATGTAGCAGTAATTACCCTGACATAATAATCTTAGTACTTCAGTATTTCATTAAATTCGTTTTTTATTGACTTTTCTTACTGTTATTTCTTGAGGTTGTTCATTTCAGGTATTCCATACTAAACATGTTGTTCCTGTTTTTTATCATTTTTTCATCTGTTTTATTTTAAGAGAATAATCGTGGAATTAACATTTTAAGAATCCAAATAGAAATGGGATGATTGACGTTCAGCACCTTAGTGATATTAACCCAATTTGAGACTGATAAATAAGTTCAGAATTTCATGCAGTTGAATATGAACATATCACCAGCATTCATTTGCTAAACAATATCAGTTCTATATGTTATTGTGAAATGTGACTTTGCCTCATATGTATACCTTGGGACTTGGGACTCACAAAGTTA
Organism: Palaemon carinicauda; assembly: GCF_036898095.1. Classification (NCBI taxonomy): domain Eukaryota; kingdom Metazoa; phylum Arthropoda; class Malacostraca; order Decapoda; family Palaemonidae; genus Palaemon; species Palaemon carinicauda. The sequence goes on along the minus strand of NC_090766.1, from coordinate 307,832 downwards.
TTCAAGTTAATTTATAAACATATTAATGGTACCGACATCAGTTTGCTTGTAAATTAAGGTCTGCGAGCAGTTACTTTCGTCCAGTGTCTGCAGAACTTCCATATTTGTGTAGAGATTGATAATGTAGGACATTGCACGGTCTCACCTACCAGACTGGGAAACAGCTGTTCTCTCAAACTTATTTCCATGAGGTTCAAAACATGAAATTTAAGGTCAAAAAGAGTTACTGATGAATTCAGGCAGACTGATATTCTCTTATTACAATCGGTGTTCAGTGATTCTAGAATTATACAAAGCGCAATATTCGGTGACTCTCTCTCTCTCTCTCTCTCTCTCTCTCTCTCTCTCTCTGGGTTATGTCACAACCTACAGTGTCAGTGACACGGATGAAGTTTGCACCTGTGCTAACATGGACTACCATTACTTTGATGGGTGTCTGTTTCTCTTCCCTTTGTTCTGACGTTTAACTTGATCACCAGACGAACGCTGCAGTGCCTCCTGTAGAGCAGCGAGGAAGAGAGAACTCTTTCAAGTTTTATTGAGAATGACTGATTTTTATGCCTTGTAAGTTGGTTATAAAGGGATAATTAAACAGAAAAGCATTCTGATCTCTCTCTCTCTCTCTCTCTCTCTCTCTCTCTCTCTCTCTCTCTCTCTCTCTCTCTTCGAATTTCATCCTTTGAAAAGTGTCGATGAGAGATACTTGATTCACTGGTTTCTAAGTAGGTTAGAGGCCTAATCCAGTAATATAAAACTATATTCTTCGTAGTGAACCTCCATCCTTTTTTTTTTCTTACTCATGTCGATACCAATAGTGTAAGAAAGTAACAGTGCTCCCAGGAGAGAGAGAGAGAGAGAGAGAGAGAGAGAGAGAGAGAGAGAGAGAGAGGGAGAGAGTTTAAAAGATATTTTGGAGAGGCTATTTCAAGACCAGTTTCCGTTTTACAATAACATGGACAGAAATTCAAATTTTTCCCGACCTTTCCTCTGTTAAACCAGTTTCTCATTCTTTAGATTGTAATATTTGAATATTTGGGAATTTGATTGAAGAAATGTTTCCTGGAGAGTTATACTATCGCATTTAATGTCGATCTTTTATATTTTGGGGATTCTATCCATCAGCCTGATTGTCTGGTTCATTGTGTCGGCGTTGCTTCTCCTTGAAGAGCTACTTATACCATAGCTAAAGAGTCTCTTCTACTCTTACCAAAAGGAAAAGTGGCCACTGAACAATTACAGTGCAGTAGTTAACCCCTTGAGTGAAGAAGAATTGTTTGGTAATATCAGTGTTGTCAGGTTTATAAGGACAGAGAAGAATAAGTAAAGAATAAGCCAGACTGTTCGCTGTATGCTCAGGCAAAGGGAAAATGAACCGTAACCAGAGAGAAGGATCCAATGTGCTACTATCTAGCCAGTCAAAGGACCCCATAACTCTAGCTTTAGTATCTCAAGGGGGTGCTGGTGCCCTGGCCAACCTATTGTTTCCTCACCATACCAGTCGTATATGTTGGATAATTATTTTGATAAAAAGGGGGGTTTTAGAATTCAAAGGTATGGAGTTGACTCGCATCTTAAGTTAGTTTACCCGCTTTCGTTTTGAACTTTTATGTGATTATATTAAATCGTGTGTATGTGAATACCGTAGGTGACCCTCCGTTCAGCCGAAAAATTTGACTAATGAAATGTAAAAAGAACATTTTCTTTTTGACAAATGTCGTGTGGGAATTTTTGATGAATTTTTCTGTGAGGAAAGTTGATAACTTAAATGTATTCATTCAGTCTGGAGTTTGGTAAATCTAAGCACGCTCTCTCTCTCTCTCTCTCTCTCTCTCTCTCTCTCTCTCTCTCTCTCTCTCTCTCCATTTGTATCCAGTTTAGATCCGTCAAAAATGACAGCTAAATACCCCTCTTACCAGGGTATCACTGCTCCCTCTCCCTCCTACCCGAAGGTCGTTGAAAGCAGAGCGTGAAAGGAAATAAACATACTGTATATGTGTGTGTGTATATATATATATATATATATATATATATATATATATATATATATAGATATATGTATATATATATATATATATATATATATATATATATATATATTTATATATAGATATTTATAGATATAGATATAGATATATATGTATATATATATATATATATATATATATGTATACATATATATATGTATATATAGATATATATTTATATATAGATATATATATATATATATATATATATATATATATATATATATATATATATATAGCCAGGTACTTGCTCTTTATTATGTAGGGGAGATGCTCATTATTGGCATTTTTCTTCTTTGCTCTCAATTGTATCGACCTTTTCTCCCTTCAGTAAGGAACAATACATTTTCATCCTTTGTATTGTCTTCTAGAAGAAGGGATACCCTGTTGTTATAAAGCATATGTTAATGTTTTTAATGTATTTGCTTTTTATTGTAACTTTAACAAAATTAGAGTGAAAGAGTGTTTGTGAAAAGGAAAAGGGATCCTTAAGTCTCTCTCTCTCTCTCTCTCTCTCTCTCTCTCTCTCTCTCTCTCTCTCTCTCTCTCTCTCTCACCAGCTGCCTAATGAATAATGGTACCACGAACGAGCCTGGTGGAAAGTATTATTGACGTACGATTGACACTGTAATCGAAAAATGTCATATTGAAATGTCGTTGGCTTCGAATGTCAAGATAAATTCAAAGCATCAAGTGGTGATGCCCCCTTTTTTTTTCGCTGTAGCTTAATCGGATTATTTAATCACCGATTGCTAATTTTAGCTTAAACCACATCCAGGTATGGTACGAATTGGTAATTAGGTTAAATACTTGTGTTGTTAACACGGCCTTGAAGTAGAAAGTATGTCTATAGCCTCCTATCGCTAATTTCATTCAAATATCGCAACTGGGGATAATGAGGGTGATAATGAAGATCTTTGAACACCATCGATTATGATTTCATTGCATTTTGTAAATATGCCGTGACTATAATACATTTTTTCAGCGCGAGAGATTTGCACAGACTCGCAGCGCTTTTTAGCTCGGAAAAGTTTCCTGATCGCTGATTGGTTGGACAAGATAATTCTTTACCGAGCTAAAAGGGCACCGCTGTGAGTCTGTGCAAATTTGCCTCGCTAATAAAATTAACTTTAGTCATTCATCTTTTTCGTTTGATATAGAATGTAGATATTCATGGGCTTATGGCATCTTGTTTTTCCAACCACTGTTGTAGCTTAGCAAGTAATAATACTAAATAATAATGATATATTGCTCTGGTTTTCGCGTCTGAAAGGCTATATTCCTAGTTAAATCTTAATTCTCTTTCCCTATCCTTGTAATTATTATTATAATTAATATCTACAAAAATATTCTCTAAAATATGACATCATTAACTTCGCCAACTTCATTAGGAAGGTTGTATTTTGATAGGCTTGTATTCATTTATTTACGTTTTTTTTTTTCTTGTGATTCGCATAACTCAAAAACTATTTGACCGAACCTCATAGATTTTTGTGGGATGATGATTGGCCGAGATCAAAGGTCCAAAGCCTCTGTTTACTAGATCGGGATCAATTTTTATCCGATTTGCATGAAACCTGCTAAAAGGTGCATAGTTCAATTGCCTAGGAATTATTTGTTTCCGAGGTAACAAATGTGGCGTTGGCGAAGGTATGCTCTCGACTGAGTGCCCGTTATACGCCTTAGTTCACTGTTAGATGATTATTTAAAAGAAAAGGAAATATGTCTAGTGCTTCAATCTTTCCGTGTGTTTTTATACATATTTCAATTGCCTATCTTGTAATAATTTGTTTCCAAGGTAATAAAAGTGGCGTTGGCGAAGGTATGCCCTCCACCGAGTCCCTGTTTTACTTTCCGTTTAAGTCGGCCTTAGGTCACTGTTAGATGATTATTTAAAAGAAATGGAAATATATATATCTAGTGCTTCAATCTCTCTCTCTTGTGTTTTTACCCTTGTTTTTCAATTTGACCATGGGCAGATCGAAAGGCAACCTTTGCATGAACATCATTGCGCGTATCAGACCCAGAGGATTCGCCCTCATAGGAATCTTATGTTTGGCCTTATCTCTCTCTCTCTCTGCCAACCATATTTCTCTCGCCAGATTGGAATATCAGGAAAATTTCTCCCCCCCCCCCCCTTCTCATCCAACTGAAAAGCATATCGCGTTTACTAAGTAAAAGCTTTCAATGGCATGGAAGCATAAATTTTGGAGTTGATCTATATATATATATATATATATATATATATATATATATATATATATATATATATATATATATATATATTTCTTCATTTTTATCTGGAGGACAAAGGGAGAGGTAAAGAGAGAATGAATAATTGATAAACACTGGATGAGAGAGAGAGAGAGAGAGAGAGAGAGAGAGAGAGAGAGAGAGAGAGAGAGAGAGAGAGAGAGAGAGAGAGAGAGAGAATTTGAAATATTTATGGCTATTTCATGATTATTCGTGAGCTCATCCACCCGGATTTTATTATTTTATATGTTTCATTTATATCGTGAGATTATGTGTTGATATAAAATCCTCCGAACGTTTCTCGAAAAATGACAATGATGAAATTACATGTTATTTATAACGATTAGCGAGAAAAGCTTTTAATTCCAAGCTGATTAACCTTTCCACTAAAATTGTCTTGTCTTTCGCCCACTGCTTCTCTCGGCGTTCCTTTTACCGGGCCAATCCTTCCGCGGCCCTTTATTGCATCCACGCCACTGAGGGAAGACTGCAGACTGCATACGTCATGTCATTGCGAAGAAGTTGATACCTCCGGAGTAATGTTATTAGGCTTAGAGATACGACGTGATAAAATATAAAGTCAAAGATGGCTCTTGTACGGAGATGGCCCGGGTTACCTCGCCATCTGGAGTAGGCGCCGAGACCCTCCACCCCGTCTCGGGGGGGGGGGGGGGGGGTTGAATTGTAGTAGAGTGGGGGTAGAAATGCCCGTAAAAGAGGTTTATTTCATGTTGCAGGCCGTCATCATTTCGCCAGATGTTGGGACAGAAACGGTTAGGTCTTACAAGGGGGTGTGCTTGGAATTAGTCCTTGCTACATGGAGGCTGAGTGATTCTTCAAGAATTTTTGGGTGGAGGATATTGCACTGGATTTGTCAGTGAAGTCAGAGAGAGAGAGAGAGAGAGAGAGAGAGAGAGAGAGAGAGAGAGAGAATAGTACAGTTCACTACTGTACAGTACATTAAACTCCTTGCTATCCACTTCTTTGTCATTCGTATACTTAAAACGCGTAGCGTTTACAGCATAAAGTCTGTGAACACAAGATATGTTCAGTAATATTTAATTACTCAAATGATAACAATGACCCTAATATCTCGGATTCACAATAAAGGTAAAGGTGCCTGGTTTATAGTCCAGTGTCCTAAGCATATATGCTCACCAAAACGTCAACCGTTTACTGGCCTTCCCAGTAAACAGCTTAAGCTCACAGCCCCGGGGATCGATCTGCTGCCATGCGAATGCTAGGCGAATGCGTAACCATGGTATTAACCAGTTACGAAAGAGCTGCATCATATTAAAATTAATCTTTTATTAAAAGCATTTCTCTAGATATTCTTATTTCTCTTTCTTCGGTTTCAAAAATATAGTTTTCAATAAACACTGAAGAATTGCTTTGTTCCTTCGTATATATTTTATTTCTCTCACGGTTGAAAAATATAGTTTTTTTTTTATGAACACTGAAGAATTGCTTTGTTCCTTCGTATATATTTTATTTCTCTCACGGTTGAAAAATATAGTTTTTTTTTATGAACACTGAAGAATTGCTTTGTTCCTTCGTATATATTTTATTTCTCTTATGGTTAAAAGATATAGTTTCCAGTGAAGACTATTTGAGGGATTTTCTTTATTCCTTTGTATTTTAATTCTCTCTTTGGGTAGAGAAATATAGTTTTCTAATAAGACTATTTGAAGAATTGCTTTATTCCTTCGTATATATTTTATTTCTCTCATAGGGTAGAAAAATATAATTTTCTACTAAGACTCTTTGAAGGATTTGTTTTATTCCTTTGTATTTTAATTCTCTCTTAGGGTAGAAAAATAAAGTTTTCTATGAAGACTATTTGAAGAATTGCTTTATTCCTTCGTACATATTTTATTTCTCTTATGGTTAAAAAAAGTATAGTTTTCTATGAAGACTATTTTGAAGGAATTGCTTTATTCCTTTGTGTTTTATTTCTCTCTTAACGTTATAGAATATAATTTTCCATGAAGACTCTTTGAAGGATTTGCTTTATTTTTTTATTTTTTTTTTCGTATTTCCTGGTATTGTTGGTATTATTACCCTTTTACAGGGTTCTTTACAGGGTTCAGTTTCTTTGATACCAAATGAGGGTCTTTGTCGCCGTCGGGTTTTATTGAAACCCCCTGCAAAGGACAATTGCCTCCTATAATACATGCCCTCGGGTTAGCAACCGGGCCACCGACATTTAGTTGTTGATTGCTTAGTTACATTTGCCCCCCCCCCTCTCTCTCTCTCTCTCTCTCTCTCTCTCTCTCTCCTATATATATATATATATATATATATATATATATATATATATATATATATATATATATATATATATATATATATATATATATAAAATTATGGGTGTGTATGTGTGCGTATTTGTGTATAATGTGTATGCATTTGTACATTCAAACCCAACACACGTGCACACATATGTGTACAGTGGATATGTGTGTGTGTGTATATATATATATATATATATATATATATATATATATATATATATATATATATATCGTGAGCAGACAGAATGCCTAATGACATAATGCCTAAGGACATAATGCGTAAGGACAAAATGCCTAATTCCTCAACATGGACAAAATGCCTAACAGACATAATGCCTAATGGACAAAATGCCCAATGGACTAATGGCCAAAGCATCAAAAAGGGATAAAAAAGGTGAATTAAGAATAGAGGAATAAAAACTTGTAACAAGTGTTTTTTTTTTAAATTTCTCTTTAAAAACGTAATACAGACTAAAATCTTAGTTTTCTTTAAAAAAAAAATAACAATGTATATAAATTTATCTAATAATGAATAGGTTATTTACCAGAATTGAAGGAAATTCAAAAATTATGTGCCATAGCCCTTAGATAGGATAAACCTTCATCATTATTGTAAGTTGTATGAATTTTTTTGATCCGTTCATTTACTCGAATGTATTTCTTATTAACTTTTTCAACAGTTGCACCTAACAATAAACTCGGTACTTTCTTGTTCAGTTTTGATTTTTTTTTTTACAAGCTTAGAGAGAGTTGGGTGAGTAATTGAAACTTTCTTGTTAAAAGCAAGGTGCCATCCTTCTAGAGAGTTCATAGTTCTTGGCAAATTTGATTCTATTCTATGGTACACATTCCACATTTGAACATCGAAGGTAGGGCGTCTTCGTCGACATCTCTGAACTATTCTGAGCCATGTAAAGTCCAAATATTCATGTAGTTCACTCAGTGTTTCGTCAGTTTCATGGTCGATTGAAGTAAAAAATTCTGTGAAAAGATCAGCCACATCCTCTGGAAGAACAAAACCTAAGGCTTGTATTTGTTTGATTATGAAATCATTGTCATCATTTGTGTACCAGCGCTGGAGACCAAGATTGTGTATATTGCGCCAAAGACATTGACTGAAATGAAAGACACACCCATTGATTGAAGTATTTGGAAAACATTTCTTTAAACTTTTCATTGCTGCTTGTTCATAATCAAGAGTCACAGAATCTGGGAAGATCTCTACTAATCTCGATTAATTTATTTAAAAAAGCTAAATAAGATAATTTTTCCTAGAAGGCATTTTGTCCATTAGGCATTTTGTATATTAGGCATTTTGTCCATTAGGCATTATGTCTGTTAGGCATTTTGTCCGTGTTGAGGAATTAGGCATTTTGGCCGTAGGCATTCTGTCCTTAGGCACTATGTCATTAGGCATTCTGTCCTACTACCTGTGTATATATATATATATATATATATATATATATATATATATATATATATATATATATATATATATATATATATGTGTGTGTGTGGTATGCCGTATAACATTTTTAAAATCCCTCATTTCATTTTTGTTTATGTGTAAGAGTATGTAAGACTGTTACAATTTGTCACCGGGAAATATAGAAACATTGTATGATAATGTTATTACCTTTGATTTCTTGAAAACAGAGACAGTCGATGTTAAGAAAGATATATTTGCTATGAATGATGTGAAAGGAATTTTCCAACGTTCTATTTTTGTAATATGACAAAATGATGTTAAAATGCTTTTAGCCATCTAAAATTATTGTAATTATTTTGTTAATATCTAATTTTTTTGTTACTGCGGTTCTATTATTATTATTATTATTATTATTATTATTATTATTATTGTTATTATTATTACTTGGTAAGCTACAACCCTAGTTGGAAAAGCAGGGTGCTATAAGCCCAGGCCTCCAACAAGGAAAATAGCCCAGTGAGGAAAGGAAAAAAGAAAAAAGAAAATATTTCAAGAAGAGTAACATTGAAATAAATAACTCCTATATAAACTATATAAACTTTATCAAAACAAGAGGAAGAGAAATTAGATAGAATAATGTGCCCGAGTGTACCCTCAAGCAAGAGAACTCTGACCCAAGACAGTGGAAGGCCATGGTACAGAGGCTATCCAAGACTAGAGAACAATGGTTTGATTTTGGAGTGTCCTTCTCCTAGAAAAGCTGCTTACCATAGCTAAAGCTACTCGGCTTATGTTTTACAATAATACATCGTGTATCCAGAAAATATTTTCTCCATTACAAGAGATTAAGCCTCTAATAAATTAGTCTCTTTGTGTTCATGGTGTAGCTGATGAAGTAAAGATTTTGTTAACTTTGTAAAGTTTGACTTCTCTAATTAGCAAGAAGTAACGATGTCTGTTGGCTTACGAAAACAGGCAGAAACTATAAGTACATCATTGGGCCTGGCTGTGTTCCCCTCTTTAATATTTAAGTTATGCTTGTGTTCTGCTGCTTAGTAGGAAATGTCGGTCCTTTTCAGAATTCAAGTCTATCGGTTTTGTTTGGTTTACTGTTTGTCAGCATTATGTATCTCCGTCAATTTAAAGGTTTAAAGGGCGCTCATTAATGGCAGAGGCAAGGGACAGTAACATTGCCTTAGCAAGCAGGACAATGCCCTAGAGACTGACCATATATCCTATGAGCAGCGCCCAAGGCCCCCCCCCCCCCTCCACCTAAGCTAAGACCAGAGAGGGCCAGGCAATGGCTGCGTATGACTCAGCAGATAGACCTATAGGCTCCCCCAAATCCCCCATCCTTAACTCACAGGAATGGTATGGTTGCAAACACTAAAGGAACTAACGAGTCTGAGCAGGACTCGAGCCCCCGTGAGGCGATCACCAGGCAGAGACGTTACCAATCAGACCACAACATTTACAAAGGTAGACCATGATTAACAGATGTTCAATACTACACAGTATTCTAGAAGTTTTATTCCAGCTGTGACCAATGATCTTAATCGGGTAGTTGAATCAGTAGAACCTCAAAAGTTCAAAGTTGCAGCAAATGTTTTTATGTTGAACAGGCTGACATAAGTATTTTTATAATTATATAAGAATTATCTGTTTTAATGTTGATGTTTTTTAGAATATTTGATTTTTCATTATTTCTTATATTGTTTGTTTATTTCCTTATTTCCTTTCCTCACTGGGCTATTTTTCCCTGTTGGAGCCCTTGGGCTTATAGCATATATCTTCAACTAGGGTTGTAGCTTGGCTAGTAATAATAATGATAATAATAATAATATGCCTGAAAGGCTGATTGCCCATATGCCACTATACTGCTAAATGGATTTCCATCAATCTTTGTACAATGATAAACCTTCATCCATATATCTGTCTACCCGGCTGTCCCTCTCTTACATTAACTTTGCCATAGCAACTCCTTTTATACGGGGATTTCCATCAGACTTGGTACAAAGGTAGAAATGTGGGGATTTCCATCAGACTTGGTACGTAGGTAGAAATGTGGGGATTTCCATCAGACTTGGTACAAAGGTAGAAATGTGGGGATTTCCATCAGACTTGGTACAAAGGTAGAAATGTGGGGATTTCCATCAGACTTGGTACGTATAGAAATGTGGGGATTTCCATCAGACTTGGTACATAGGTAGAAATGTGGGGATTTCCATCAGACTTGATACATAGGTAGAAATGTGGGGATTTCCATCAGACTTGGTACAAAGGTAGAAATGTGGGGATTTCCATCAAACTTGGTACAAAGGTAGAAATGTGGGGATTTCCATCAGACTTGGTACGTAGGTAGAAATGTGGGGATTTCCATCAGACTTGGTACGTATAGAAATGTGGGGATTTCCATCAGACTTGATACATAGGTAGAAATGTGGGGATTTCCATCAGACTTGGTACAAAGGTAGAAATGTGGGGATTTCCATCAAACTTGGTACAAAGGTAGAAATGTGGGGATTTCCATCAGACTTGGTACGTAGGTAGAAATGTGGGGATTTCCATCAGACTTGGTACGTATAGAAATGTGGGGATTTCCATCAGACTTGGTACAAAGGTAGAAATGTGGGGATTTCCATCAGACTTGGTACGTAGGTAGAAATGTGGGGATTTCCATCAGACTTGGTACAAAGGTAGAAATGTGGGGATTTCCATCAGACTTGGTACAAAGGTAGAAATGTGGGGATTTCCATCAGACTTGGTACGTAGGTAGAAATGTGGGGATTTCCATCAGACTTGGTACGTATAGAAATGTGGGGATTTCCATCAGACTTGGTACATAGGTAGAAATGTGGGGATTTCCATCAGACTTGGTACAAAGGTAGAAATGTGGGGATTTCCATCAGACTTGATACATAGGTAGAAATGTGGGGATTTCCATCAGACTTGATACATAGGTAGAAATGTGGGGATTTCCATCAGACTTGGTACAAAGGTAGAAATGTGGGGATTTCCATCAGACTTGGTACGTAGGTAGAAATGTGGGGATTTCCATCAGACTTGGTACGTATAGAAATGTGGGGATTTCCATCAGACTTGGTACATAGGTAGAAATGTGGGGATTTCCATCAGACTTGGTACAAAGGTAGAAATGTGGGGATTTCCATCAGACTTGGTACATAGGTAGAAATGTGGGGATTTCCATCAGACTTGGTACAAAGGTAGAAATGTGGGGATTTCCATCAGACTTGATACATAGGTAGAAACGTCTTAATAGGTTTGCTGAAGGTAATCATCTACTCCCTAGTTTGCAATTTGGTTTTCGTAAAGGCCTTGGAGCATGTGATGCCCTTCTTACAATCTCCAATGCTGTACAGAAATCCCTTGATTGTGGTCGGGAAGTTCGTATGATTGGCCTTGATTTTAGTGCTGCCTTTGACCGTGTTAATCATGAGGCCCTTGTTTTCAAACTGAAACAGTTGGGAGTGGGTGGGTCGTTTCTTAGTATTATTATTGATTTTTTAAGTAATAGATCTCAAAGAGTTGTTGTTGATGGGCACCATAGTGATTATAGGAATGTGATATCCGGTGTTCCACAGGGTAGTGTTCTTGGCCCATTACTTTTTATACTATATACACATGACATGTGGTTTGGCCTAGAAAACAAGCTTGTTGCATATGCAGATGATGCTACTCTCTTTGCATCAATTCCATCCCCTGAATGTAGATCTAGGGTTGGTGAATCCCTTAATAGAGATTTAGCTAGAATTAGTGCATGGTGCAAATTATGGGGTATGAAGTTGAATCCTAACAAAACTCAAAGTATGATTGTAAGTAGGTCAAGGACGGTGGTTCCTCAACATCCGGATCTCAGTATTGATAATGTTTCTTTAAATATGTATGACTCTTTCAAAATTTTAGGTGTGATTCTCGACAGTAAATTTACTTTTGAGAAACATATAAGGTCTGTGTCTTCTTCAATTTCACAAAAAATAGGCTTATTGAGAAAGTCTTTCAAGATTTTCGGTGATCAATCTATTCTGAAGAAGTGTTTTAATTCTTTCATTCTACCTTGTTTTGAGTATTGTTCTCCTGTCTGGTCTTCAGCTGCTGATTCTCATCTTAATTTGTTGGACAGAAACTTACGGTCTATTAAATTTCTTATTCCTGATCTAGATATTAATCTCTGGCACCGTCGTTCAATTAGTTCATTATGCATGTTGCATAAGATTTTTCACAACTCTGACCATCCTTTACATTCAGATCTCCCTGGACAATTCTATCCTGTTCGTAATACTAGGCAGGCAGTTAATTCTAATAGCCAGGCCTTCTCCATCACGAGGCTCAATACTACGCAGTACTCTAGAAGTTTTATTCCAGCTGTGACCAAGTTGTGGAATGATCTTCCTAATCGGGTGGTTGAATCAGTAGAACTTCAAAAGTTCAAAGTTGGAGCAAATGCTTTTTTGTTGACCAGGCGGACATAGTCTTTTTATAGTTTATTTATGACATATTTGTTTTTGATGTTGTTGATAATTTATTATATGACATGTCTGTTTTGACGTTGTTTCTTATTTTAGAATGATTTATTGTTAATTTGTTCTCTTCATTTATTTATTTCCTTATTTCCTTTCCTCACTGGGCTATTTTTCCCTGTTGGAGCCCCTGGGCTTATAGCATCTTGCTTTTCCAATTAGGGTTGTAGCTTGGATAGTAATAATAATAATAATAATAATAATAATAAAAAGGTGGGGATTTCCATCAGACTTGGTACAAAGGTAGAAATGTGGGGATTTCCATCAGACTTGATACATAGGTAGAAATGTGGGGATTTCCATCAGACTTGGTACAAAGGTAGAAATGTGGGGATTTCCATCAGACTTGGTACAAAGGTAGAAATGTGGGGATTTCCATCAGACTTGGTACGTAGGTAGAAATGTGGGGATTTCCATCAGACTTGGTACAAAGGTAGAAATGTGGGGATTTCCATCAGACTTGGTACATAGGTAGAAATGTGGGGATTTCCATCAGACTTGGTACAAAGGTAGAAATGTGGGGATTTCCATCAGACTTGGTACAAAGGTAGAAATGTGGGGATTTCCATCAGACTTGGTACGTAGGTAGAAATGTGGGGATTTCCATCAGACTTGGTACATAGGTAGAAATGTGGGGATTTCCATCAGACTTGGTACAAAGGTAGAAATGTGGGGATTTCCATCAGACTTGATACATAGGTAGAAATGTGGGGATTTCCATCAGACTTGGTACGTAGGTAGAAATGTGGGGATTTCCATCAGACTTGATACATAGGTAGAAATGTGGGGATTTCCATCAGACTTGGTACAAAGGTAGAAATGTGGGGATTTCCATCAGACTTGGTACAAAGGTAGAAATGTGGGGATTTCCATCAGACTTGATACATAGGTAGAAATGTGGGGATTTCCATCAGACTTGGTACAAAGGTAGAAATGTGGGGATTTCCATCAGACTTGGTACGTAGGTAGAAATGTGGGGATTTCCATCAGACTTGGTACGTAGGTAGAAATGTGGGGATTTCCATCAGACTTGGTACGTAGGTAGAAATGTGGGGATTTCCATCAGACTTGGTACGTAGGTAGAAATGTGGGGATTTCCATCAGACTTGGTACGTAGGTAGAAATGTGGGGATTTCCATCAGACTTGGTACGTAGGTAGAAATGTGGGGATTTCCATCAGACTTGGTACGTAGGTAGAAATGTGGGGATTTCCATCAGACTTGGTACGTAGGTAGAAATGTGGGGATTTCCATCAGACTTGGTACGTAGGTAGAAATGTGGGGATTTCCATCAGACTTGGTACGTAGGTAGAAATGTGGGGATTTCCATCAGACTTGGTACAAAGGTAGAAATGTGGGGATTTCCATCAGACTTGGTACAAAGGTAGAAATGTGGGGATTTCCATCAGACTTGATACATAGGTAGAAATGTGGGGATTTCCATCAGACTTGATACATAGGTAGAAATGTGGGGATTTCCATCAGACTTGGTACATGGGTAGAAATGTGGGGATTTCCATCAGACTTGATACATAGGTAGAAATGTGGGGATTTCCATCAGACTTGATACATAGGTAGAAATGTGGGGATTTCCATCAGACTTGATACATAGGTAGAAATGTGGGGATTTCCATCAGACTTGATACATAGGTAGAAATGTGGGGATTTCCATCAGACTTGATACATAGGTAGAAATGTGGGGATTTCCATCAGACTTGATACATAGGTAGAAATGTGGGGATTTCCATCAGACTTGGTACAAAGGTAGAAATGTGGGGATTTCCATCAGACTTGGTACAAAGGTAGAAATGTGGGGATTTCCATCAGACTTGATACATAGGTAGAAATGTGGGGATTTCCATCAGACTTGATACATAGGTAGAAATGTGGGGATTTCCATCAGACTTGGTACGTAGGTAGAAATGTGGGGATTTCCATCAGACTTGGTACGTAGGTAGAAATGTGGGGATTTCCATCAGACTTGGTACAAAGGTAGAAATGTGGGGATTTCCATCAGACTTGATACATAGGTAGAAATGTGGGGATTTCCATCAGACTTGTTACATGGGTAGAAATGTGGGGATTTCCATCAGACTTGGTACGTAGGTAGAAATGTGGGGATTTCCATCAGACTTGGTACGTAGGTAGAAATGTGGGGATTTCCATCAGACTTGGTACGTAGGTAGAAATGTGGGGATTTCCATCAGACTTGGTACATAGGTAGAAATGTGGGGATTTCCATCAGACTTGGTACATGGGTAGAAATGTGGGGATTTCCATCAGACTTGGTACGTAGGTAGAAATGTGGGGATTTCCATCAGACTTGGTACGTAGGTAGAAATGTGGGGATTTCCATCAGACTTGGTACGTAGGTAGAAATGTGGGGATTTCCATCAGACTTGGTACGTAGGTAGAAATGTGGGGATTTCCATCAGACTTGGTACATAGGTAGAAATGTGGGGATTTCCATCAGACTTGGTACATGGGTAGAAATGTGGGGATTTCCATCAGACTTGGTACGTAGGTAGAAATGTGGGGATTTCCATCAGACTTGGTACGTAGGTAGAAATGTGGGGATTTCCATCAGACTTGGTACGTAGGTAGAAATGTGGGGATTTCCATCAGACTTGGTACGTAGGTAGAAATGTGGGGATTTCCATCAGACTTGGTACGTAGGTAGAAATGTGGGGATTTCCATCAGACTTGGTACGTAGGTAGAAATGTGGGGATTTCCATCAGACTTGGTACGTAGGTAGAAATGTGGGGATTTCCATCAGACTTGGTACAAAGGTAGAAATGTGGGGATTTCCATCAGACTTGATACATAGGTAGAAATGTGGGGATTTCCATCAGACTTGATACATAGGTAGAAATGTGGGGATTTCCACCAGACTTGGTACATGGGTAGAAATGTGGGGATTTCCACCAGACTTGGTACGTAGGTAGAAATGTGGGGATTTCCACCAGACTTGGTACATAGGTAGAAATGTGGGGATTTCCACCAGACTTGGTACATGGGTAGAAATGTGAGGATTTCCACCAGACTTGGTACATGGGTAGAAATGTGAGGATTTCCACCAGACTTGGTACATGGGTAGAAATGTGAGGATTTCCACCAGACTTGGTACATGGGTAGAAATGTGGGGATTTCCATCAGACTTGGTACGTAGGTAGAAATGTGGGGATTTCCATCAGACTTGGTATGTAGGTAGAAATGTGGGGATTTCCATCAGACTTGGTACATAGGTAGAAATGTGGGGATTTCCACCAGACTTGGTACATGGGTAGAAATGTGAGGATTTCCACCAGACTTGGTACATGGGTAGAAATGTGAGGATTTCCACCAGACTTGGTACATGGGTAGAAATGTGAGGATTTCCACCAGACTTGGTACATGGGTAGAAATGTGGGGATTTCCATCAGACTTGGTACGTAGGTAGAAATGTGGGGATTTCCATCAGACTTGGTACGTAGGTAGAAATGTGGGGATTTCCATCAGACTTGGTACGTAGGTAGAAATGTGGGGATTTCCATCAGACTTGGTACGTAGGTAGAAATGTGGGGATTTCCATCAGACTTGGTACGTAGGTAGAAATGTGGGGATTTCCATCAGACTTGGTACAAAGGTAGAAATGTGGGGATTTCCATCAGACTTGATACATAGGTAGAAATGTGGGGATTTCCATCAGACTTGATACATAGGTAGAAATGTGGGGATTTCCACCAGACTTGGTACATGGGTAGAAATGTGGGGATTTCCACCAGACTTGGTACGTAGGTAGAAATGTGGGGATTTCCATCAGACTTGGTACATAGTAGAAATGTGGGGATTTCCACCAGACTTGGTACATGGGTAGAAATGTGAGGATTTCCACCAGACTTGGTACATGGGTAGAAATGTGAGGATTTCCACCAGACTTGGTACATGGGTAGAAATGTGGGGATTTCCATCAGACTTGGTACGTAGGTAGAAATGTGGGGATTTCCATCAGACTTGGTACGTAGGTAGAAATGTGGGGATTTCCATCAGACTTGGTACAAAGGTAGAAATGTGGGGATTTCCATCAGACTTGATACATAGGTAGAAATGTGGGGATTTCCATCAGACTTGATACATAGGTAGAAATGTGGGGATTTCCATCAGACTTGATACATAGGTAGAAATGTGGGGATTTCCATCAGACTTGATACATAGGTAGAAATGTGGGGATTTCCATCAGACTTGATACATAGGTAGAAATGTGGGGATTTCCATCAGACTTGGTACATAGGTAGAAATGTGGGGATTTCCATCAGACTTGGTACATGGGTAGAAATGTGGGGATTTCCACCAGACTTGGTACATGGGTAGAAATGTGAGGATTTCCACCAGACTTGGTACATGGGTAGAAATGTGGGGATTTCCATCAGACTTGGTACAAAGGTAGAAATGTGGGGATTTCCATCAGACTTGGTACGTAGGTAGAAATGTGGGGATTTCCATCAGACTTGATACATAGGTAGAAATGTGGGGATTTCCATCAGACTTGGTACATAGGTAGAAATGTGGGGATTTCCATCAGACTTGGTACATGGGTAGAAATGTGGGGATTTCCACCAGACTTGGTACATGGGTAGAAATGTGGGGATTTCCACCAGACTTGGTACAAAGGTAGAAATGTGGGGATTTCCATCAGACTTGGTACGTAGGTAGAAATGTGGGGATTTCCATCAGACTTGATACATAGGTAGAAATGTGGGGATTTCCATCAGACTTGGTACATAGGTAGAAATGTGGGGATTTCCATCAGACTTGGTACATGGGTAGAAATGTGGGGATTTCCACCAGACTTGGTACATGGGTAGAAATGTGGGGATTTCCACCAGACTTGGTACATGGGTAGAAATGTGAGGATTTCCACCAGACTTGGTACATGGGTAGAAATGTGGGGATTTCCATCAGACTTGGTACAAAGGTAGAAATGTGGGGATTTCCACCAGACTTGGTACATGGGTAGAAATGTGAGGATTTCCACCAGACTTGGTACATGGGTAGAAATGTGAGGATTTCCACCAGACTTGGTACATGGGTAGAAATGTGGGGATTTCCACCAGACTTGGTACATGGGTAGAAATGTGGGGATTTCCACCAGACTTGGTACAAAGGTAGAAATGTGGGGATTTCCATCAGACTTGGTACGTAGGTAGAAATGTGGGGATTTCCATCAGACTTGATACATAGGTAGAAATGTGGGGATTTCCATCAGACTTGGTACATAGGTAGAAATGTGGGGATTTCCATCAGACTTGGTACATGGGTAGAAATGTGGGGATTTCCACCAGACTTGGTACATGGGTAGAAATGTGGGGATTTCCATCAGACTTGGTACGTAGGTAGAAATGTGGGGATTTCCATCAGACTTGGTACGTAGGTAGAAATGTGGGGATTTCCATCAGACTTGATACATAGGTAGAAATGTGGGGATTTCCATCAGACTTGGTACATAGGTAGAAATGTGGGGATTTCCACCAGACTTGGTACATGGGTAGAAATGTGGGGATTTCCACCAGACTTGGTACATGGGTAGAAATGTGGGGATTTCCACCAGACTTGGTACAAAGGTAGAAATGTGGGGATTTCCATCAGACTTGGTACGTAGGTAGAAATGTGGGGATTTCCATCAGACTTGATACATAGGTAGAAATGTGGGGATTTCCATCAGACTTGGTACATAGGTAGAAATGTGGGGATTTCCATCAGACTTGGTACATGGGTAGAAATGTGGGGATTTCCACCAGACTTGGTACATGGGTAGAAATGTGGGGATTTCCATCAGACTTGGTACGTAGGTAGAAATGTGGGGATTTCCACCAGACTTGGTACATGGGTAGAAATGTGGGGATTTCCATCAGACTTGGTACGTAGGTAGAAATGTGGGGATTTCCATCAGACTTGGTACATAGGTAGAAATGTGGGGATTTCCATCAGACTTGGTACGTAGGTAGAAATGTGGGGATTTCCATCAGACTTGATACATAGGTAGAAATGTGGGGATTTCCACCAGACTTGGTACATGGGTAGAAATGTGGGGATTTCCACCAGACTTGGTACAAAGGTAGAAATGTGGGGATTTCCATCAGACTTGGTACAAAGGTAGAAATGTGGGGATTTCCATCAGACTTGGTACGTAGGTAGAAATGTGGGGATTTCCACCAGACTTGGTACATGGGTAGAAATGTGGGGATTTCCACCAGACTTGGTACAAAGGTAGAAATGTGGGGATTTCCATCAGACTTGGTACGTAGGTAGAAATGTGGGGATTTCCATCAGACTTGATACATAGGTAGAAATGTGGGGATTTCCATCAGACTTGGTACATAGGTAGAAATGTGGGGATTTCCATCAGACTTGGTACATGGGTAGAAATGTGGGGATTTCCACCAGACTTGGTACATGGGTAGAAATGTGGGGATTTCCATCAGACTTGGTACGTAGGTAGAAATGTGGGGATTTCCACCAGACTTGGTACATGGGTAGAAATGTGGGGATTTCCATCAGACTTGGTACGTAGGTAGAAATGTGGGGATTTCCACCAGACTTGGTACATGGGTAGAAATGTGGGGATTTCCATCAGACTTGGTACGTAGGTAGAAATGTGGGGATTTCCATCAGACTTGGTACAAAGGTAGAAATGTGGGGATTTCCATCAGACTTGGTACATAGGTAGAAATGTGGGGATTTCCATCAGACTTGGTACATAGGTAGAAATGTGGGGATTTCCATCAGACTTGGTACATAGGTAGAAATGTGGGGATTTCCATCAGACTTGATACATAGGTAGAAATGTGGGGATTTCCATCAGACTTGGTACATAGGTAGAAATGTGGGGATTTCCATCAGACTTGGTACATAGGTAGAAATGTGGGGATTTCCATCAGACTTGGTACAAAGGTAGAAATGTGGGGATTTCCATCAGACTTGGTACATAGGTAGAAATGTGGGGATTTCCATCAGACTTGGTACATAGGTAGAAATGTGGGGATTTCCATCAGACTTGGTACATAGGTAGAAATGTGGGGATTTCCATCAGACTTGGTACATAGGTAGAAATGTGGGGATTTCCATCAGACTTGTACATAGGTAGAAATGTGGGGATTTCCATCAGACTTGGTACATAGGTAGAAATGTGGGGATTTCCATCAGACTTGGTACAGGTAGAAATGTGGGGATTTCCATCAGACTTGGTACATAGGTAGAAATGTGGGGATTTCCATCAGACTTGGTACATAGGTAGAAATGTGGGGATTTCCATCAGACTTGGTACATAGGTAGAAATGTGGGGATTTCCATCAGACTTGGTACAAAGGTAGAAATGTGGGGATTTCCATCAGACTTGGTACATAGGTAGAAATGTGGGGATTTCCATCAGACTTGGTACAGGTAGAAATGTGGGGATTTCCATCAGACTTGATACATAGGTAGAAATGTGGGGATTTCCATCAGACTTGGTACATAGGTAGAAATGTGGGGATTTCCATCAGACTTGGTACATAGGTAGAAATGTGGGGATTT
>NC_090766.1:252743-282743 GCF_036898095.1 Palaemon carinicauda | reverse complement strand
TATATATATATATATATATATGAATACTGTACAAATAGATTAGTATCAAATAAAACATTCGATAATAATGAAATATGTTTAATATCAGTAAAACGTCGTAAGTAAACCATCATTTGCTGAACAGATGAATTCTTTCTGATAGTCCGCAAACAAACAAAAAACCTCTGACAAAAGTTTTTTAGCTCTCCAGAGAGAACCCCAGCGATCGGCCCTCTTGGTGGAAATGGGTCTTTGAACTCTTCCGGGAGGCACCAAAGGTGGGCGTCTTGGATGAACCGAAAACCCTTGATTCCTCCGGAATCGCCGGAGGTGCTTTCATTGTTCATTTTGATTCAGTTTGATATTAGAAAAAGACAGATCTTTCCTCTTCCTTCCAGGATTCTTTGAAGACTTTAAGCTCAAACGAAACTCTCATTTAAGGCTTCAGATACTTTTAGTTCTCTCCAAAGTCACACATTGTCTCCAAAGTCATCAACAGAATATCACGTTTTCAAGATCCCTCAAGTCTTTACGAATTTGGATTCTTCTTCTTCAGGGTTAAAGGAGTCTTCGCTGCAGTTTTATGAAAACATCTTGGAGACAGTGTGTGAAGAACTAAGAGTCTCCGGAGGCTCAAAAGTCAGTCTCAGTGGATCGATGTCTTTAAGGAATTGGAGACTTTAGTCATCTGCATTTTTCTCGTAATAACCTAAGCCAAATTGAATGATGGAAGCACCTCCGGCGATTCCGGAGGAATCATGGGTATCCTCTGGTACCTACCAGAGGGACCCTTCCCCTCCATTCCTCCCACCTTCCCCCTTCTATCCTCCCTCCTTCTCACTCCCTTCCTTCTCATTTCTTCCCCCTTCTCACTCCCTCCCCCTCCTTTCCTCCACCCTTCTCACTTCCTTCCCCCTCCTTTCCTCCATCCTTCCCACTCCCTTCCTTCTCCTTTCCTCCCTCCTTCTCAGTCCCTTCCTCCTCCCTTCTCACTCCCTTCCCCCTTCTTTCCTCCCTCCTTCTTACTCCCTTCCTCCTCCTTTCCTCCCCCCTTCCCACTCTCTTACCCTCCTTTCCTCCCCCTTCTCACTCCCTTCCCCCTCCTTTCTCACTCCCTTCCCCCTCCTTTCTCACTACCTTCCCCCTCCTTTCTCACTACCTTCCCCCTCCTTTCCTCCCTCCTTCTCAGTTCTCCCCCCCTTCTTTTCCTTCCCCCTTCTCACGCTCTTCCCACTCCTTTCCTCTCTCCTTCCCGTTCCCTTCCCCCTTCTTTCCTTCCCCCTCCTTCCCTCCCTTCCCCCTCTTTCCCTCCCTCTTTCCCACTCCCTACCCCCTCTTTTCCTCCCTCCTTCTCAGTCCCTTCCTCCTCCCTTCTCACTCCCTTCCCCCTCATTTCGTCCCTCCTTTCCACTTCCTTCCTCCTTCTTTCCCCCCTTCCCACTCCCTTCCCCCGCCTTTCCCCCCTTCTTTCCCCCCTTCCCACTCCCTTCCCCCGCCTTTCCCCCCTTCTCACTCCCTTCCCCTCCTTTCCTTCCTCCTTTCCACTCCCTTCTCCCTCCTTTTCTCTTCATGCTCACTCCCTTCTCCCTCTTCTCCTCCCCCCCTTCTCACTCCCTTCCCCCTCCTTTCCTCCCCCCTTCTCACTCCCTTCCCCCTCCTTTCCTCTCCCTTCTCATTCCCTTCCTTTCCTTCCCTCCCCCCTTCTCACTCCCTTCCCCCTATGCCAAGGATGAAGGATATAAATTTCTTCGGGTTCGAAGTCCAGACAGTGACATATTCTTCATACTTCTGTATTATGCTCCCAACTTAGGTGTGTAACTCCTTTTTGATACTGGCACTGGGAATAGAAGGCGATTCATAGATGTCACAGAACTATCGAAAGGCTTCACACCAACTTACTGTGCCGCTTTCCTTAGTCTGCTTTCCTTGGTCTGCATGCATTCAGTTGATGCGATATGACCAGTGCCTTTAAGGGAATTGTCAAGTTGAAACCGCTGTTAATTCTACAGAAATGCCCAAAGTACCAAGAAGTCATCAGTTGCCTAAGGGAGTCATGGGAGGTAACCGATGAAATATTCCTTGCTCTTGAAGATTTCATCTGCACCATGTATTTTGCCAAAACTAAGACAAAGGAAGTTGACCAGCTTCGATACCAAATGCTCGAGTTAAAGTGCAGTGGGCAGTCGCTGGATTCAAAGAAGAATGTTGATCTTTCATCTCTTCAGCCACCAAGAGTGTCTAAATGAGCAAATCAGGAGGTGAACTATCTGGTTGCGATATGGTAACGTGCCTATTATCCCAAACCTGAAGTCCGTTATCAAGCTGTGGATCATGGTTGGATAATGAAGGATGGAAATCTAGAACCCTGTTGGTTCAAGGGAACTGCACTTCCTACAGGTATGGCTGATATACTTGAGACGATGGACGATGATGAGACGTCTGATGATGAAAACCTTGATGAAAACGATGAAAGTGATGGAAATATTGATGATGACTATGAAAGTGATGATGGTGGGTCCGACTTGGACTAAGAAAGTTTCAAGTAACAAGATGGTAGATTTCAGGGTCGAAGGACCAAGGACCTCCCTTGTATCACAAGATATTTCCAATAATTGTCTTTCCATTAATCAAAAGTGGACCCAAAGGTACCCAAGTAGACTATCAAACTTTATACCTTGCATAGGTTGACTTTTTGCTGTAGTCCAAAGCAACACAGTGTGAATTTTCCCACTGAGGTCTTGCAACATATGAGTATATTGTACATTCATGGACAGTTTTATTTATTTCATTCATGATTGTCGTAACCTTCAAATAAAGCATTTCTGTTGTTGATTTATGTGACTTTCTCCAAATTTACTGACAGACTTGTTGAGACTGCTTTTATTGGATGCTGTGATCTCAAGAACCTGGGTGAGGACACGAATATTATCTCTCTTGCTGCATTCATGGAGGAGTTATAGCCAAGTCAAAATTACGGCACCCAGAATGACGATCATCTTGAATTTCAGCATAATGTAATTAGTTGACAGTGCTGAGAATGCTTTTTTTGGATTCTCTGATCCCCAAAAACTGGGAAAACACACCAAAATAATTTCCGTAGCCCATCTATAAAAAAAAAGAGTTAAGAGCTTTATCAGTTTTTACGATTTTGAGGCAAAAAAACGACAAATTTCATGATTTGGCTAATAAGTACACTTAATGGGTATCATTCTATTTCTTGAGGTCTCTAGAGATGAAATAAGGCAGAAAAAGTCATCAGATATTGGTCTGGCTGGTCCTCGGGTTCCATTTATGGAGGTGCTTAAAATTTTCACTTGACCCCAAAATTGATGACCTTTTGACCTCTGGTGACCTAATCATTAAACATAATTGCAAATTGTTTATTTTATCTGTTAGAGAGGCCCAAAACAAACATTTTGATATGTCATTTATCTTTCTCTGACCATTCAGTCCGGAGTTATGTCTAATTAGGTTTCCCCTACCCCAAAACTGGCAACTGCAAAATTCGATGATGTCATCAAATAAAGTGGCCGAGGAGTGGCAGTGAGTCCCTATTTTTTCAATGGGAACATTAAAGAATTAGAATATGCATCAAATGCTACAACCTAATTGCACTTATGTCAATTTTAAGGAGGGGGGGGGGTGCAAGGTGAGCCCCCTCAGCCCACGGACTAACAGTGAGGGTGATTATTTCCGTTGCTTTTCTACAATAGCATACGTCTTTTTACGGAAGAATCTTTGCTATATATATATATATATATATATATATATATATATATATATATATATGAGAGTAGGGGGGAAATCGAACGACGGCGCATACGAACAAAACGTCATAAGCCTTTTCTTGTCAAAGTCTAAACGTTCGATTTGATTTGGCATCGGCTTCGTTTTTTAAATTTAGATGTATTTCTGTTAATCTTAACTTTATTTGAGAAATTTATGCTATATTTTAGTGTAGGCCTAAATGACATAATTTTCATATGCCTATTCCATGCCTATAACCGTAAAACAGTTATAGTGATAACTGCTTATGCGAAGTCAAAGTTAGAACTAAAGACATTCGAACGTGACATACGTCTATTTCGCGCTAGGATAAAATAAATTAATTTGATATGTAAAACTAGGTCTACGCCGTTGTTTTCGATGTAGGTTTTCTCTATTGTTTGAATAATTTTGACATAATCACCTTAGAAGATCATTATTTTGTCTTGCAGTTAATCTAGTGAAATGGGATAGTAATAACACCTACAGTCCGTTGCAAGGGACACATTGTCATGGTAAATGTGTGAGCGTGCAAACATAATACCTTGAACATATCCTTCTCTCTGATTACGGTTCACATTCTCCTTGCCTACACATATACCGAGTAAGCTGGCCTATTCTTTACAGATTCTCCTCTGTCCTCATACATCTGACAACACTGAGATCACCTCGCAATTCTTCTTTCACCCAAGGGGTTAACTACTGCACTTTAATTGTTCAGTGCCCACTTTCCTCTTGGTAAGGGTAGAAGAGACTCTTTAGCTATGGTAAGCAGCTCTTCTAGGAGAGGGACACTCCAAAATCAAACCATTGTTCTTTAGTCATGGGTAGTGCCATAGCCTCTGTACCATGGTCTTCCACTGTCTTCGAGTAGAGTTGAGGATACACTCGGGCACATTATTATGTCTTATTTCGCTTCCTCTTGTTTTGTTAAAGTTTATATAGTTTATAAAGGAGATATTAATTTTAATGTTATTGTTAAGATATTCTATTTTTCATTGTTTCCGTTCCTCACTGGGTTATTTTCCCTGTTGAAGCCCATAAGCTTAGAAGCTAGGGTGGTAGCTTAGCAATTATTAATAATAGTAATAATAATTTCTAGACAGCAATGAGACTGTATATATATAATATATATATATATATATATATATATATATATACAGTATATATATATATATATATATATATACATATATATATATATATATATATATATTTGAAAATTTGCATTTTATAATATAGGGTAAAATAATACAGATGATATACCGAAAATATCAATAAATGACACAATATAAACAAAATAAAAATATGGAAGTTTCATAAATCGAATGATTCTAGTGATAGTGAGCAAGCAGCGTTGCCAAATTTCCTCCTGACAACATCATTTTCCTTAATAACACTGATACTGCATTAGAAGTTCCATTTACATTTGGCACATGTGCGGCTAATCATAGGCTATGCTTTAGCATGGTAGAGAAAATACTAATCTCTCTCTCTCTCTCTCTCTCTCTCTCTCTCTCTCTCTCTCTCTCTCTCTCAAATTTTATATATCTTTCCCTCTTCTCCCTGTGTTTTTAATATCAATATTCATTGCCTATGGATATGTTTGAAACGTGATTGTGTGTGTGCGCGTGCATTAGTGTAGAGGCGGAAGTCTAAGCAGAGGTCTGAGAGAGAGAGAGAGAGAGAGAGAGAGAGAGAGAGAGAGAGAGAGAGAGATAAGTTAGAGTTCAGTCCTATACAATAGACCAAAGTCGATGAAAATATCTTTCCTATTTTCTCCATGACGTAAGGTAGCTACCCCCATCGGCCTTTGTTCTAAAATCGAAAATATTAACAATGAAATAAGTTTAATCCACACAATAGAATAAACTGGGAAGCCTGTTGTTTCTTCAGAGCCATTACTTTATGATTAATTCCACTGATCTCAGTTTCATTAGACCAATATCAAACTTTCTCCAACAATCTTCAACATAATTTGACCTAATAATATTCCTCCAGCAAATTTCTCCAACATTCTATCAGTTCTCTTATAATCTACCTCCAACAGTCAATCTCCACCAATCTTTCGTCAGTCTCGCCCAGTCCTCCAAAACACCCACAATTGCAAAACTAGATCTCCCTCAATCTCCCTCCAACACCTAATCTTCAACTCTCTCTCTCTCTCTCTCTCTCTCTCTCTCTCTCTCTTTGTTCCTGCTTCTCCCTGTTACATCCATGCTGTCCAACCTCTGGGATTCAAGAATTACAAACAATACATGGAGAGAGAGAGAGAGAGAGAGAGAGAGAGAGAGATTCACTAAATATTGTAAGTAATAAAGACTCAAAGATATTGCGGTTTCCGTTGCCAGTATACGATGGATTGAGAGCCGAAGGCTTATATCAAGTTCTGTTGACGGAAAAAATTTCGTATAGAATTTTGAATCGTCTCTCCCAACGTCTCGTCCGGTTACACAATATCCATGCTAATGTTGTGTTGTGACAACCAACTACATTATAGACTACTCTCTCTCTCTCTCTCTCTCTCTCTCTCTCTCTCTCTCTCTCTCTCTCTCTCTCTCTCTAAAAGGTAGGGTCTGCGGAGGTATGGGGGACGAGAGGGGGAACGCGACAGAAGCTTCTAGAATCTTCGAGAAAAGGAAGAGAGGACACAGTGCATGATATGTGTGAGGGAGCAGCCATGGCGGTTAGCAACAATCCAACGGTTATAGAGGGAGAGAGAATAGTTGAAAACGTAGGGGGTTGTAATGCAGGAAGGGAGCAGGGAGTGCAGTGTAGGGAAAGATATAGGGACAATAAAGGAATGTAAGGAAAGGAGAAATTTGCGAAAGACTTCACGAGAAGAAGAGCGAAAGGGCGTTATGCAATTAAGCGGTGTGAGACAGGAGTTTTCAGTGTAGGACAAAGAAGCGAAGGCGAACGACAGACAAAGCGGAAGCAATGAATGGGAGGGAGGGAGGGAGTACGGTGTCCGGGGAGAGAGGGAGGGAGGCAGAGATTTGAGAGGGGGGGGGGGGTGGACACAGCATTTTGCCCTAACTTATATAATAATATATTAGACATTAATATATTTGTTGACGCAAAAGGAGCGGAGTGGGATTACCAGTGTGACAGGGGATATTTTACAATAAAAAGATAGGAGTTATTTTTTTCAGGTTAAGCAGGAGAGAAGCTGAAGGAAATTAGCAATTTAGATTGAGACAAAGGATACTTGACACTTCCCTGTTTAGTAGCTTTGCATTAGAGAGGATAGAGCTCCGCGTGGGATAGGATAGGGAAATGGATAGGCAGGGATAAGGAATTTCTGTAGAGCGTGCTTGTGTAAAGGGAATAGGTAGGGAATGGAGGTATGTGTGCTGTGTGGGATAGGAGGGATAAGCGGCATAGGTTATCCTTACTGGATAGAGAAGGATAGGTTTTGCCGTGATGATTGTGAACGTGATATGCCATATCAGCGAGATGATAATGTGAAAGAGATTGGTTACAGCAGAGATAATAATAATAATAATAATAATAATAATAATTATTATTATTATTATTATTATTATTATTATTATTATTATTATTATTATTATTGTAATAATAATAATAGTAATAATAATAATAATAATTATTATTATTATTATTATTATTATTATTATCATTATTATTATTATTATTACATGTTAAGCTACAACTCTAGTACGAAAAGCAGGATGCTATTAGCTCAGAGGCCCTAGCAGGGAAAATAGCCCAGTGAGGAAAGGAAACAAGGAAAAATAAGATATTTTAGGAACAGTAGCATTAAAGTGAATATTTCTTATATAAACTATAAACACTTTAACAAAACAAGAGGAAGAGAAATAAGATAGAATAGCGTACCCTCAAGCAAGAGATTGGTCATATCAGCGTGATTATAATGTGAAAGAGATGGATTATATCATGAAATTATGGTATTTGAGAATAAAATTTTCCTGCTAATTAAAGTAATAAGTTTGTGTGGGTATCGGGCAGTGAAATAAGGAGATTCTTTTGGTTATGAAAAATCTTGAATAATTGAATGAACAATTTGACTAAAGAATGCGGAAGAGAGGAATGGGAGGCTTAATGTGGATAAGGGGAATAGATATAAGATAAAGAAGAGATAGGGAGAAGGTAGGAGGTTAGGAACAGTGGCACTCGAGTAGAGTGCAGGCGCAAAAGTTAGTGAAATATCAAGTGCAAAGGCCTTGGATTCGCACCTAGGCCTATGTCAGAGTAAGAATGAATAACAATTTTGCCGAAAGACTTACTCAGGGTAAACTTGTTGACTGTGCAGGAGAATAAGGAAAGTTTTTGTTATATTACAAACGATCGGGATGGAGGAATTTGAAATGTATTAACGTGTGACGGTGCCGAGAGAAAGGTTGTGAACTCAAAGGCAGTGTGAGAGCAACTGAGCTAGTTTATTAAAGAGCACTCTCTTTTATATACAAAATCTCAAAGCAACAAGAATTTTCATGTTCACATATTGACACTGTTACAGAGGAGAAAAGCAGACATGAATTTTCAGGTTCGTTTTAGTGGGAGGGGAGAGCGAAGATACAAGCACAAAATGAACTATGTACGATCGTGTGACACACGGTTGGTACAAACGTTATGGTTTATCTGTGTACAGCTGTAGTACAGTGACTTTGTCTCTGTATGTGAATTGTCTCTTTATGTAACCTATTGTGTTTTTTTGTGTTTTCTTTTCAGCTTTTAGGCTCTGTTTGGTGAACTTCAAATCCTTGCTGATAATAATACCGAGATCTTCCTCCTGGTCCACACTTCCTATTTCATTACCCAGCAGTGAGTCATCTGATTGTGGGTTACTATAAACTATTTGCATGATTTTGCATTTCCCACAGTTGAAAGACATTTTCCATTTTTGGGGCTATTCTCTTAACTTCATTAAATCCTCTCTTAAGGCTTCTACGTCTTCTGAGTTCGCAGCATTTATGCCTAGTTTAGTATCATCGGCAGAGAGAGAGAGAGAGAGAGAGAGAGAGAGATACACTAAAAACGTTATCCTACACTTAATATTATTATTACTAGCTAAGCTACAACCCTAGTTGGAAAACCAGGAAGCTATAATTATGCTCAAAGACCCAACAGGGAAAAATAGCCCAATGAAATGAATAAGCTACAAGAGAGGTGATATTCAAAATATATTAAGATCAGTAATGGCATTAAAATAGATCTTTCATAAATAAACTATGAACTTATAAACTTAGGTCCGCCTGTTCAACATACAAACATTCACTGCAAGTTTGAACTTTGGAAGTTCCACCGATTCAGCTGCACAGTTACAAAGATCATTTTACTACCATACAAAACAGGGAAATGTATTATTTTCGGTATCACATTAAAATGTGTCATTTACAGGCTTAGCAAATAAGTAAAACTTGACCGCCAAAATGGACACTCCATCAACCGTCATCGGTTCAAATATCGTCCAACCGTTCCATGGAGTCCACTGAGCCGAAGTTAGCGAGTTATCTCTCCTCCTCCTCACTCACACACATTCAAAACTTAAAGTTGAGGAATGTGATTGATTATGGAATAAGATTTACATAAAAGTTTTATCTCTAAAACTAATGTCATCTTAATTTTAATAGAAAAAGCAACATAAATATAGTATTGGAAACTAGAGAGGCACTCAGTAGTAAGCAATTGTGTCTTAGCCACGCCATGCAGCAGTCTTATTCGCTCTTAAACTCCACAGCCTAATTGTACTTCGATGTATTTTCTTCAAAATCTAATGGATTTGTCCTTGGGTCACATACCCCACAGGTCCACCAAGTTTCGTTTGAATAGGTTCAATAGTTTTGGCATAACGTCATTCACAAACAATTAACAAACTGATAAAATATATAGCATATTACCACATAGAATATCACGTAATCATCTTCAGTTATTCAGATTTTAGATATATATATATATATATATATATATATATATATGAGAGAGAGAGAGAGAGAGAGAGAGAGAGAGAGAGAGAGACAGCAAATACGAATAAATATGATTTAACAATAGAGAAAAAGTTGGAGGGACCGAAATTAATATAGTCTAGTAAATTGGCGGGAAGTTGCATGGCCATCCGTCTGTGGTTACGGTTGATGGCGTTTCAATTTCAGAGGTCAATCTGTACTTATTTGTCGGACGTATGAATGTCCTGTTTTAATGTGATACCAATTGTAAGACATTATATGTTTTGCTTAATCTTGGATTCATTATGTATAACCTGTAATAGGTTTTAAAAGAGATATCAAATGTAGGCCAACGTTTTCGGGGTGTGTGTGTGTGTGTGTGAGTGTGTAGGCCATTTCGAATTTCTAAGGATGTCCGGCAAATCCTTTTTAGGTTTTAAAATTGACATTTTTATTTGTTCAACGTAGATGTATTGATTGATGAGTTTTGGCTATGTGGCCCTGTTCATTACTTCATTACTTGATATAAGTTTGGTGAGATCGGTGTTACTGTATGGACATTAGTCATGGTATGACAATGAAACATTATCCAAGTGATTTAGTAGTTTTGAGAACAAAGCCCCTAGAAGGATATTAGGAGTTGAATGGCAGGACAGGATTAGAAATGAGACTATAAGAGAGATTACTTTCGAGTGCCATATGTTTATGAGATCATGATGAGGGGTAGTTGGAGATGGTTTGGCCATGCTCTTCGCACTCCCCAACAGAGATTAGTTCACCAAACTTTCAACTGGGTCTCCACAAGGCACTAGAAGAGTTGGAAGATCCAGACCTACATGGCTGAGGGCTTTGAAGCGTGAAGTAGAAGGTGATGAATGGAGGAAGTATTGAATTAAAAGCTCGAGATAGAGACTACGGGCGAAATCTAACCGATGCCCTTTGTGTCAACAGGCGTAGGAGATGATGATGATGATGATGTTCTATAGTACCATTCCCGCGTTTTTCTCCCGCGCTCTCTTCCACCCTCCTCCTCCTCCTCCATCTGAGATATTTCTACGACGGAGTTTACTATAATTCTCTTACGAATGACAACCTTCTTCTTGTTAGCCTTCTCTTATGCTTAAGCTAACCTCAATCTATCACTAAGCCTAAATCTTAAGCTTTTACTTTATAAAACAAATTCGGTCTTTTTCTCATCTGACTTTCGTTACCATCTCTCTCTCTCTCTCTCTCTCTCTCTCTCTCTCTCTCTCTCATGCTTGACACAGTTTACGCCCTATTCCTCTGTCTCTGACTCAATCGCTTTTCCTTCCTTCCCAGGGTCTCCTACTTCCGATCCCGTTCAAGTGTTCCTCTTAGACCGTCACGCCCTCACACACATTACTGGTGGCAGCCAGAGCGACCTGTCAGCATATACGGGTTTCACTATAAGAAAAAATTGACCAAGACACCTGCTCTGCAGAGGTCACCTGACCTGGTCACCCAACTCCAGGCTTCTAAACTAGGATAAACAGCCTGTTCGCTCAAACTTGCCACCATCCCAAATTACTACCAGAACCGCTGAGCGTTCTTTAATTGTAACTTAAGATTCAAAACTAACTCTTTTAATCAAACTCATTGTTAATTGTCCTTTGCATTATATTAATAACCTTTGCCTTATTCAAGCTTTAAATTTATCACAACCCTTTACCCTTGTTCGATTCCTCTCATTGAAGGTACCTTCGTTGTTTCATAATCAATATTCGCTTACGGGCTACCAACGCAAGAGCCCGTGTCATGCATAAGGCATGACAATCTAAAATGAACCAACGAACGAACGAACCTCTTCTGTAGTTAGAAAGATAGATGATTAGAATGTGATATTAAGTAATGAGAAGAAGCAAATGAAAATTAATATCATATTAGCATAAGAAAACGTCTCGGGAGTTTCAAGATCAAACGAATAGATATTTGAACGAAACCTTCTGGGAAACACCTCATTTAAATATGGCGTTTCATTCTGATTAAATTTTCTCATTTTACTTCGTTTAGGTTTAGAGCAGAGGCCGAATGTAAAGGGCAATGTTACCTCCGTATGTAGAACAATCACGGTGGGACTTTGGTCTATAGAAATCTCTCTCTCTCTCTCCATTTATTGTTTGTAGACGTATTTATCTTCTGAATACTTTCCGTTTTGTAATAACGTTATTCTTCATAACCATTATTTGGTATTTCTTAATAAATATGAACACATTTGGACAACTCAGAGATCGACATGAAGTAAAAACTCTAGAGAGAGAGAGAGAGAGAGAGAGAGAGAGAGAGAGAGAGAGAGTTGAAGAATAGGTGTTGGAGGAAGACTGTGGGAGATCTAGTATTGAAATTGTGATGTAAATTGTAGGAGTGTTGGAGGACTGGGCGAGACTGACGAAAGATTGGTGGAGATTGACTGTTGGAGGTAGGTTGTATGAGAACTTTGCTAGAATGTTGGAGGAATAATATTAGGTCAAATTATGTTGAAAATTGTTGGAGAAAGATTGATATAGGTCTAATGAAACTGAGATCAGTAGATTTACTCGTAAAATGGCTCTGATGAAAAACTCTGTTTCCCATTTTATTCTATTTCGTAGATTAAACTTATTCCATTATTAATACTTTCGATTTTCGAGCAGAGGCCGATGGGGAAAGCTACCTTACGCCATAATGAAGATAGGAAAGTTAATTACATGGACTTTGGTCTATTGTATAGCTTAAACTCTCTCTCTCTCTCTCTCTCTCTCTCTCTCTCTCTCTCTCTCTTAGATTTGCGTCTCTATATCCATGCACGACCAAACTCAATTACGTTTTATATATACTCATAGGCAATGGATATTGGCATTATAAAACAAAGGAATAAGAGGAAAAGAGATCAAATTGAGAGAGAGAGAGAGAGAGAGAGAGAGAGAGAGAGAGAGAGAGAGAGAGAGAGAGAGATCCCATATATACCCTATAAAGCTAAAGCGTAGTTTTTTGTTAGTCTCACTTTGCCAAATGTAAATGGAACGTCTAATGCTATATCAATATTGTTAAGGGAAATAATGTAGTTAGGGTGAAATTTGGCAACGTTGCTCATCTGTCACTCGAATAATTTATTTTTTCAAATAGCAGTTAGTTTTATTTTGTTTATAATGTGTCATTTATAGTTATTTTCATTATATTATCTGTATTATTTTCATCTTTATTATGAAATGCAACGGACAGTAGATGTTAGTCCTATCCCATTTCACTAGACTAACTGTAAGAAAAATTAATTATCTTCTCAGGTAATTAAGCCAAAATTATTCAAACGACAGAGAAAACCTACATAGAAAACAATAGCGTAGGCTTAGTTTTACGTATCAAATTCATTCATTTATCCTAATCGGGAGAAGACGTATCTCGTGTTAGAATGTCTTTAATTCTAACTTCGACTTCGCATAAGTAGTTATCATTGTAAAGGCTTTACGGTTTTAGGCATGGAATAAGCATCTGCAAATCACGTCACATAGGCCTACACTAAAATAAAAGACATTCCCCAAATAAAGTTATGATTAACAGAATTGAATCCAAATTTATATATATATATATATATATATATATATATATATATATATATATATATCCACTAACAAACAATTTTCAAATTCTGCAAATTGGCGCCAAAATCTTTCCTGAAACCTCCAACTCTTTCAAAAGGGCGAATCAATATGAAACTATCGCTCAATTCATAAGAAAATGTCTTGTTTCATTGGGCGAAATAATATGAAAATATCGTTCAACTCAACGCAGTTCCGGTAGCCATTGCTGCTTCCTCCAGTCGCCTTGGATGACCGCGGAGGTAGTAGCAGTAGGGGATCCAGCATTATGAAGCCTCATCTGTGGTGGATAAAAGGGGAGGGTGGGCTGTGGCACCCTAGCAGTACAAGCCGAACTCGGTCGAGTCCCTCGTCAGGCTGGAATGAACGTAGAGAGGAGAGGTCCCCCCCCCCTTTTTCTCTATTTGTTCGATCTCGGCTACCCCCAAAATTAACGGAAGTGCCCTTGGTATATATATATATATATATATATATATATATATATATATATATATATATATATATATATATATATATATATATATATATATATAACAAATCTAGCCGTGTGTGTGTATACCCTTTCTGAGTAGGAATACCTTAATATGGTGAAATAGTTTGTGTGTCACCATGATCAACAAAGCTTTACAAGTCAAAGCCACTCACACTAGGTCGGTTTGGCGTGTGTGATCAGACGAAAATCTCCCACCATCACCTATCCACAGTGGCTAGCGTTATGACCAAAACTGGTCATAAGAACATGTCTGAGGCATATTTCATGCAGTATACTGGAAACGACTGCATTTGTTTTTGTTGTTGTTGCTGTATTATATCTATTTATATCTATCTATCTATATATTGTAATAAATCATAGTGTCTGCAAATCTCGTATTTAGCATTATTTTGCGCACCTTCTAGAAATTAGATTTATATTCATGCTGCAAAGTCTCGGTCCAGAAGAAATAGCATTTTTGGTACTACATGGAACTCTGTCAGTGGAACTGACTAGAGCATCTCTCTCTCTCTCTCTCTCTCTCTCTCTCTCTCTCTCTCCTCTGGTGTATTAAGACAATTTCTTTTCCGATGCAATGCATAATGTATTTGTAATTTGTATTCGAGTAAAAATTCCAATATATGTTTGACAATTTTATAAAAATCTTGTTATGTCAAAGAGACGTTATATACGTAGTTGATTTGGCAGTGTTGCCATTTGCCGTTTTAACAGGAGTTTGGCCAGGTTTCATCACCACGCTGGCCAACTGCCGATTGGTGATGGTGGGAGACTTATCTGATCGCTTACAACAAACCAATAGTAGCTTAGTATGGGTGTCCCTGACTATAACAGATTTGCTGGTCATGATACAAAAAACCCTCTAACCACGTTAGAGAGAGAGAGAGAGAGAGAGAGAGAGAGAGAGAGAGAGAGAGAGAGAGAGAGAATAAATGTATAGACATGGTTGAAAGGAAAAGAATGAATTAAAATATATCTTAAGTAGAACTTAGAATAGCTTTACTAGTAAGAGAATTAGATGAGGTAAGTGTGATGTAAAGAGATAAGAAGCAAATACGAATAAATATAATTTAACAAAAGAGAAAAAGTTGGAGGGACCAAATATAGTCTAGGTCGGCGGGAAGTGGCATGGACATGGGTCTGTGGTTGAGGTATTGGGGGGGGGGGGGGGCCTCCTGTTGTGTGTGTGTGTGTGTGTCATTCATTGGGAGGGAGTGGGGCGGGGGTCGGAGTTGTAGTTTGAACCGATGACGGTTGATGGCGTTTCAATTTCAGCGGTCAATCTGTACTTATTTGATGAATGTGTGAATGCCGTGTTTTATTGTGGTAACAATTATTATACATTACACGTTTAACTTGTAATAGGTTTTAAAAAGCTATATTAAGTGTAGGCCAACGTTTTGGGTGTGTGTGTGTGTGTGTGTGTGTAGGCCATTTCGAATTTCAAAGGCTGCCCGGCAAATCCTCTTTAAGTTTATGAATGTCATTTTTATTTGTTCAACTTAGATGTATTGAATGTGAACTTACAGCTATGTGGCACTGTACATTATGATCAACTGAACAATAATAATGTCAATGTAAAATCTTAAAGAGGATTTGCCTGGCAGCCTTAAAAATTCGAAATGGCCAACCCACACACACACACACACACACACACACCCAAAACGTTGGCCTACACTTAATATAGCTTTTTAAAACCTATTTCAAGTCAAACGTGTAATGTATAATAATTGTTACCACAATAAAACAGGGCATTCACACATTCATCAAATAAGTACAGATTGACCGCTGAAATTGAAACGCCATTAAACTGCAACGCCACCTCCCGCCCCACCCCTTCCCGAAGAATGACCCCCCCCCCCATAGCCTCCCCCTCCCTCCCCCCCCCGTTAACAACACACGCACCGCCAATAGCCAATTTCCTAGACCTGGGTTCCTCCAACTTTTTCTTTGTGAAATTGTATTTATTCGCATGTGCTTCATATATATATATAATGAACAAAATGTTAAACTATTATTATAAAAAATAGACATCTTTTTCGACTACTGCAAAATATTCTATGTGGTAAGACTAGGCCTATAGCTGGAACGACTTGGCGAGATTTGAACCGATGACGGTTGATGGCGTGTCAAATTTGGTGGTCAATTTCTACATATTTGTTAGAGCCTGTAAATCTGTAAATGACACATTTTTTAATGTGATACCGATTATAATACATTTCCATGTTTTGTATGGTGGTAAAATGATCTTAGTAACTGTGCAGCTGAATCGGTGGAACTTCGAAAGTTCAAACTTGCATCGAATGTTTGTATGTTGAACAGTCGGACCTAAGTTTATAAGTTCATAGTTTATCCATGAAAGATCTATTTTAATGCCGTTACTGATATTAATATATTTTGAATATCACTTCTCTCTTAGTTTATTCATTTCCTTATTTCCTTTCCTCACTGGACTATTTTCCCTGCTGGGGCCCTTGAGCTTATAGCTTCCTTGTTTTCTAACTAGGGATGTAGCTTAGCCAGTAATAATAATATTAAGAGCAGGCTAACGCTTCTGAGAGAGAGAGAGAGAGAGAGAGAGAGAGAGAGAGAGAGATTAAGCTTCAATATTTTGATGTAGAGAGAGAATAAGCTTCAATATTTTGATGTATCATTTAAGACTTAGGGAATATAAAAACTGATAGCTCTCTCTCTCTCTCTCTCTCTCTCTCTCTCTCTCTCTGTATTATTATCAGCAAGGATTTGAAGTTCACCAAACAGAGCCTAGAAGCTGAAAAGAAAACACAAAACATAATAGGTCACATAAAGAGACAATTCAAATACAGAGACATAGACACTGTAGGCATGCTACAGCTGTAGGCCTACACAGATACACCATAAAATAAATACACTTCAAATTTACATATACCGCTTTTTTATAATATATTAAACACTTTCCTTATCATCTTGTACAATCTACAAGTTTACCCTATAAGTCTATCGGCAAAATTGTTATACATACTTACACTAACGTAGGCCTAGGTGTGATTGACTAGCTGCGTGCACCGCTATTTCATGCGGTTCCAGTGTAGTGGTTTATAGAAACTACGAGGTCGCTCGGGGAAAAATCCTCTCATGTAAAGATATGTTGCCTAATGAGCGGAAATATATCCGTACGGACAAAAATCTCTCTTATGAAACGAGCCTTATACTATCACCAATTCTCACTCTTTCAAAGTTTCGATCTCTGTCTCTCTATTGCTCACTCCAATCAACATTCAAAATTTTGATGAGAGTAAACTATCTATGGAATAAAAGATAAAACATTATTCACATTATTCACGTGAGCAGATAAGAAATATTGACCTTAGATTAAAACAATGGCCATATAAAAATGAATGAAGCACAATGTTTTAAAAAATAGACGACCAAATGTAAGGGCTGCCATTTGTAATACCATAATAGCAGATGAACTTGAGAAAAAATATGTAATGGCAAATGCTCTCGTGTAGAATTGAAGTGACATATTTATAAAATTTAGTTTTTTTGGATATTGGTTAATAATGACCACATATTTGAATATAATAACGTAGATAATCCAATGTTTGTTTTTTTTTTTTTTTTTTTTTTTTTTTTGTTTTTTGAAAATCTGGTTCTCCTTTGGTATAGATTCAGTAATACCAGAACTTTGTTCCTGAGTATACTTTAAACATTTTGAATACAGTTCAAAATAATAGAGGATTTGCTTCTATTATTTGAAGATTTTAAACATGATATTAGAATGCTGATGCATATTTATCCATAGATTTTCTTTTATTGTTTTGTGAGAGAAATATACAATAGTTTTTCCATTGAGTCACTTCATATGTTCATCTAGATTCTAGTCCATCAATTCTTTCACGCCTGAGAAA
Source organism: Palaemon carinicauda (assembly GCF_036898095.1). NCBI lineage: Eukaryota > Metazoa > Arthropoda > Malacostraca > Decapoda > Palaemonidae > Palaemon > Palaemon carinicauda. The sequence continues at coordinate 265,096 of NC_090766.1, read as the reverse complement.
TTGTTCTTTTTATATAGTTGCTGACAAAATAGTAACAATTATATCTTAATAATCATGAACATATCAGTGTGAGATATACGTTGTATTAAATAGCAAATTTCAAAATGAAAATACTACGTTCTAGATAGGAGATTTCTTACACATCAAGATTGCCAACCTTAAAATGTTAAGAAAAATGAAACATAGTCCTTAGCCAATAGGAACACGCCATTCGGGCAAACTGTTAGGGAATAGTGGTTTGCTCTTTCAGCTAAGTAAAAGAGCCAAATGCCAGTTCATGAAATACCATTGGAAAATTTCCTTTTGGTACTTCCTTTTGAATGAATATATACAAAAAAAAAACTTTGAATATTATAGATTTTATATTCATTTTATAGCAAGTATTGGCAATGAATTAAACCCTTATCATAATTAGTGATACGTATGCATTCTTAATCAAAATCTCGTCTATTAGCTGAAAATGCATTTTTCATATTGATCTAATTTTTTTTAACTGTTCTATAAGCAAAGACAAATCCAATATATTTGTATATTGTTTATTTTTTTAAAATATGAATCTTGGTTGAAAAATCAGTTAACGTTGAAGCATTAGATTTATACAAGGAATTTTTGACAGTTTGTTTTTTTCAGATATTATGAATAGGTCTAAATATTAAAGTATATCCTTTGCAATTTACACAGAGAGAGAGAGAGAGAGAGAGAGAGAGAGAGAGAGCATGTATATATCAATAGAAATTAGTTCATTAACTTTTGCGTCCCTGCATATATATATATATATATATATATATAATCAACGAAATAGTAGCTGTTTATATTAGCCTGCATGCCTCCCTTAGGCTCAGTAGGTATAATTAGAGTTTTGTTTTACCTGCTAGTAAGTTGAGTAGAAGGTGATACAATGGTTGAAGGTGCAGTGGTGTATCCACTATGAATCCTGGCACGTGCAGTTACATAAACATGATCTGTCCTTTTAGACATCTACAGCTGTGTGCAAATTCCTACACTTCGTTAATACTTTTATTGAAATCCCCAAATAATTGGTTATTACAAGCATCTATTTTTAAGCGATATTATCTACTTTGCTTGTGGTAGCTTATTGGAAAAATCACTGCCTGCCAATCTCTTGGACGAGAGTTCAAGATCTACTTGAGCTCGATAGCTTCTAGTAGTGTCTGTAACCTCAATCTCTTTGTGAGCAATGTATGGGGGCTTTTGGGGGGTTAGCCTACAGGTCTACCTGCTGAGTCATCAGCAGCCTTTGCCTGGTCCTCTCTGCTCCTAGCTTAATGGAGAGGTGACTTGGGCGCTGATCTTATGCATCTAAGATCAGCCTCTTGGCCATTATCCTGTCCCTTGTCTCTGCCATTCACGAGGGACCTTTAAGCCCAAGAGAATGTGCACACCTAATTTGGGTCCAACCGTAACTAGGGGTACATTCGCACCGAAAAACGAAGCCTTCAAATGCATGTTTTCATAGAGGATACTATGTATTACCTTTTCTGCCATTTTCAAATTAATTTACATAAACTAATTTGAATCAAGGAAACTATCACCATGATATTTTCACTATATTGAATCTCTCTCTCTCTCTCTCTCTCTCTCTCTCTCTCTCTCTCTCTCTCTCTCTCTCTCTGAAATTAATACATGTAAGAGAACAGAAATAATAATTTTACTTTAGGTTCCCTCTCTCCCTATCCTTCTCTCTTTAAGATTTTTACATTAGTCCCTAAGAATCTCTCTCTCTCTCTCTCTCTCTCTCTCTCTCTCTCTCTCTCCAAGACTGAAGAAAACCCTTTATCACGAGAATCCCCCCAAAGAGAAGAAGAAAATCTCTCTCATAACCCTGGCATTTATTGGACAACCTTTTGACAGCCCTCGTGTTGAGGGGCCACTGATTATAACCACGTCATAACCTCTTACCCCTTCTGCTCCCCCCCCCCCCACCTTCCTCCTTCTCCCCTTTCCCCTACCCCAATCCCCCCTCCCCCCCCTCCTTCGGTAGTTTCTTGCAGTGTCTGCAACCTCACCATCCGTGTGAGCTAAGGATAGTGGGTTAGGTGGGAGGGTTATATGCCTTTTCGTCCGACGTCACTTCGTCCAAAGTCTCTTTGTCCACTCCCTTTGGTTCAACGTCACTTTGTCCGACGATATTTTAGTCCAACGTCTTTTCGTCCATGTGTTTTTTGGTCCATTGTCTTTTAGTCCAATATCCATGATTTTTTCGTTAGTCCATTTATTCAATATCCGAACGTAAAACTCGGTAGTTTTGTCTTTAGGTAATCTAATGAATCCTCGGTGGTTTGATTGCTGTTAAGAGCCATTTCGTCCAGACAAAATTGGTCCAAATCACGCGGAAAAAAAATCATAGGACAAAAAGACGTTGGACCAAAAAATCATTGGACAAGAAGACGTTGGACCAAAATATCATTAGACAAAAATACGTTGGATGAAAAGGATTGGACAAAAAGACTTTGGACGAAAAGGATTGGACTAACTGACTGTACACGGGTGGGAGAGCCTATATGTCTACCTGCTGAGTCATCAGCCGCCATCGCCTGGCCCTCCCTGGTCCTAGCTTGGGTGGGGAGGGGGTTTGGGATCTAATCATATGTACATAAGGTCAGTCGCTAGAATATTTGTCGAGATGGTGTGGACTATAGCCAATTCTATTTGGTGAGGCAGATTTGCACCGACTCGCAGGATGCCCTTTTAGCTCGGAAAAGTTTCCTAACAGCTGATTGGTCGAAAGTATTTTTGTCCGACCAATCAGCTAATAGGAAACTTTTCCGAGCTAAAAAGGCATCCTTGCGAGTCGGTGCAATTCTGCCTCCCTAAAAAGAATTGACTATAGTGTATTCATTATTAAACAATGAGATATAGTTTGATAGTCGGTAAGGAAAAAGAATGGAATATATCTTTATTGTGGTGCAATCAATGCTAGTTTATTCTGAACTGAAATGCGAAGAATTTGTCGAAGCTCAAATGGTTAGAATAATGTTGGACAAGATTCGGGTGTTGTATTATTTGCAATATATTGCTTTCCTCTCAGTATATGTCCTAAACAGGAGAAAGTTGAAATCTTCACACGTTGATGATCATTATAATGAATTTGAAATCGAATGGAATTATTATGTTGTCAGGTACTGTCAAAAAACGCAATTGTTTAAAGATTCCTTCACACAACAAAGTGTTTTACTTTTTCTGTTTATTGGTAATCAATTTTTCATAATTAGCCTCTTATGTTTTTTCCATATTTTTGTGAAACCTATAAGGATTTTTCTAAATGATTAGTTTATTTGCATTATTGCGTGTGTCTGCATACCTGTGGTATGTGATCATTGTATGATAGCCCATTTATGTTTTTGTAACGAGTGCCAAACCAAGTGATGAATTGTTAGATATTATTTTTACTACAGAATATTAGATTACGTTCATTTCTAATTTCTAATTTCTAATTTGTAATCCATAACAGTTAAGAAATTCAAAAAAAGGAAAAAAAAAAAACTAATTGTGCTAACCAGTTTGTGATATTCTTTGAGAAATTCTTCATTCAAAATTTTGGTTCATGTTTTTACGGAAAGTTTAATTTTTTTTTTTTAACCATGATAAAATCGTAGTAAGAATTTGTCAGGTTTATCAAAGATGAAAAGGGGAAGGTAATGAATAATAATAATAATAATAATAATAATAATAATAGTAAATGATAGTAAGACGTGAATAAAACAGTTGTGTTGGTATCGCTCTGATGGAAATTTCACAAAAATATATTCATTCCAAAAGAGAGAGAGAGAGAGAGAGAGAGAGAGAATAGAGAGAGAGAGAGAGAGAGAGAGAGAGAGAGAGAGAGAGAGAGAGTGAGAGAGAGAGAGAGAATTTGCTAGGAAGTTCTTAGTAAGGAACCACTACCGGCCTACATATGCGAATACATAAACACACACACACACATCTCCCCTATACGATAAAGAGCAAATGTCTGGCTATATATATATATATATATATATATATATATATATATATATATATATATATATATATACATATATATATATATATATATATATATATATATATATATATATATATATATATATATATATAGTTGTTTCCGGTTCCGCACAGTTCTACCTATCCCTCAGATAGGGGGGGGGGGGGAATGGAATAGTCATCCACTGGTGAGAGGAGGATGCGTGTGCGTTTGTGTACATTTCTAGATATTAAGTCGAAATTTTTGACTGGTTGCGTATAATAGTGTTCATATATATAATATATATATATATATATATATATATATATATATATATATATATATACATATATGGATATAGATATATGTAGAAATGTATACAAAATATATAATCTGCATACTAAGATACTCACAGACCTTCACATACATAAATATTTTGTTGGATGCTTAACTATATATATATATATATATATATATATATATATATTATATATATATATATATATATATATATATACACACAAAATAATTATGTATGGGAATCTCTCTCTTTCTCTCTCTCTCTCTGTTGAAACTACCAGATATTCTATACTGCATTCCTTAGCTGATACATCCCAGATAATGTATGAGACCTCATTTGTGGTTTGATTAGAATAAAGTAGACGTTATTTCCCTCTTACCTCAAAATACAATCCTTGAATTTCCTGCCACATAACAATAAACATCCCGATTTTCTTTCTTTTTATTAATAAAATAAATAAGTTCATAATAATTCCATTGCTATCCTAAAATGTATTGTACAAAGCTTATACCTTATAAAGGCAAAAGTTACAAATATAGAATTAAATCTTGAAGTAAATTTCTGAAAAAATAGGTTTCACATTTATAACCGCATCGTTTTATCAGCACATATCTATTTACAAAAAAATGACTGTCAATGAATTCAACAGACGCTGTTTTTGTGGTCTGCCTGGTGTTTGCCAGTCGAGGGTTCAGACTCGTTAGTGCCATTGGTGTCTGCAACCTCACCATCCTTGTAAGCTAAGTTTGTTAATTTGGTGGAGCCTATAGGACTATCTGCTGAGTCATAAACAACCAATGCTTGGCCCTCCTTGGTCCTAGCTTGGGTGGAGAGGAGGCTTGGGTGCTGATCATATGTTTCTATGGTCAGTCTCTAGGGCATTGTCCTGCTTACCTTATTGCCTTCTTTCATGTTTGGGTTCCCCCAGGTCCCTCAGTGTGAGGCACCTCGTATATCCACCAGAGAGTTGCTAATGCATCTTCCAGTGTATTTTGCATCTTCCAGTCTTGGATGGTCTGGGATGCATCTTAGGTATTTATCGAGCTTATTCTTAAACACATCTACGCTCACCCAATGATATGTTTCTTAGATGAGCTGGCAGCACATTAAATAGTCGCTGCATTATCGATGCTGGTGCGTAGTGGATTAATGTCCTGTGCGCCTTCCTTAGTTTTCCTGGTATATTTTTTTGGCATTATTAATCTACCTCGGCTTGCTCTTTCTTATATTTTAAGCTCCATGATGTTTTCAGTAATTCCTTCTATTTGCTTCCATGAGTGGGAGTGGGAGAGAGAGTGAGTGAGATTTGGAGTGAGTGAGTGGGAGTGAGAGTGAGGGAGTGAGAGTGAGTGAGTGAGAGAGTGGGAGTGAGAGAGAGTGAGAGTGAGGGAGTGGGAGTGAGTGAGTGAGAGAGTGGGAGTGAGGGAGTGAGAGTGAGGGCGTGGGAGTGAGTGAGTGAGAGAGTGGGAGTGAGTGGGAGTGCGAGTGAGTAAGTGAGTGGGAGTGGGAGTGAGAGTGAGTGAGTGAGTGAGAGTGAGTGAGAGAGTGGGAGTGAGAGTGAGTGAGAGTGGGAGTGAGAGTGAGTGAGTGGGAGTGGGAGTGAGTTAGTGAGTGAGAGTGGGAGTGGGAGTGAGAGTGAGTGAGTGAGACTGAGAGTGGGAGTGAGAGTGAGTGAGTGAGTGAGTGAGAGTGGGAGTGAGAGTGGGAGTGAGAGTGAGTGAGTGAGTGAGAGAGTGGGAGTGGGAGTAAGAGTGGGAGTGGGAGTGAAAGTAAGAGTGGGAGGGGAGTGAGTGAGTGAGAGCGGGAGTGGGAGTGAGAATGAGAGTGAGTGAGTGAGTGAGAGAGTGGGAGTGAGAATGAGAGTGAGAGTGGGAGGGGGAGTGAGACTGAGAGTGGGAGTGAGAGTGAGTGAGTGAGTGAGAGAGTGGGAGTGGGAGTAAGAGTGAGAGTGGGATTGGGAGTAAGAGTGAGAGTGGGAGTGAGAGTGGGAGGGGAGTGAGTGAGAGTGGGAGTGAGTGAGAGTGAGAGTGGGAGTGAGAGTGAGTGAGTGAGTGAGAGAGTGGGAGTGGGAGTGAGAGTGAGAATGAGAGTGAGAGTGGGAGGGGGAGTGAGAGGGAGTGAGTGAGAGAGAGAGAGAGAGATAGTGGGAGTGAGAGTGAGTGAGTGAGAGAGTGGGAGTGAGAGTGAGAGTGGGAGAGGGAGTGAGAGTGAGTGAGTGAGAGTGAGTGAGTGAGTGAGAGAGTGTGAGTGAGAGTGAGAGTGAGTGAGAGAGTGGGAGTGAGAGTGAGTGAGAGTGAGAGTGGGAGTGGGTGAGAGTGGGAGTGGGAGAGGGAGTGATTGGGAGTGAGAGTGGATGAGAGAGAGAGAGAGAGAGAGAGAGAGAGAGAAAAGGAACATTAACATGGTAAAAGAGTTCAAGTACCACCATGATCAGCAAAGCTGTACTAGTCAGGGCCACCCATACTAAGTTGGTTTGCTGTCAGCGATCAGACTTAGTTTGGGTGGCCTTACAGCTTTGCTGATCATGGCGATACACAAACCCTATATATATATATATATATTATTAAACAAATATGGTTACATTAACCTCCTTAAAACAATGAATAAAGACCTTCAAAATTGATTTTTTATCATATAATTAATTTCATTGGAGAGATTACATTATATTTTGCTCATAATTCTTCTAAGAATAATCATTAATATTAATATGAAATGAACACAATTTTCCCTAAAGTTATTTAGCAACTCCTTAATTATGAGTCTTGTCCCAAGAATCGCCATACCGCACGCACACACGCACTCATACACACACACACACATATATATATATACTGTATATATATATATATATATATATATATATATATATATATATACATATGTATATATATATATATATATATATATATATATATATATATATGTATGTGTGTGTGTGTGTTCTGTGATTCTTTACGACTATCTATTAAATGTAATTTTCGTATATATATATATATATATATATATATATATATATATATATATATATATATATATATATATATATACATATACATATATATATATATATATATTATATAGAGAGAGATAGAGAGAGAGAGAGAGAGAGAGAGAGAGAGAGAGAGAGAGAGAGAGAGAGAGAGAGAGAGAGAGAGAGAGAATCGTCCCGGAAATTCTTCAATTCAGAAAGTCTTCAGAGTATCTTCTCTCTTAGTTGCAGAGGTGGAAGACACTCGAGGATTCTTCGTGTTCCTTCATGTTTTCCCTTTATTATTATTATTATTATTATTATTATTATTATTATTATTATTCAATGAAAAAATTAGATTCATCCTCGGAAGAAGAAAAGAAAGGTGAATAATAAGATAGATAATATAAAACAAGATGAAAAAGAAGAGGAGGAGGAATTTCCCTGAAGCAGTTTGGAAGATTCTCCGGAGGCTTCAAAGAATGAATGTGTGAGAGACTCCGAGCTGGGAGGGGATCTTGAGGGTCTCCGGGAGATCACTTCTGGTTTTTCAAAATAAGGTTGGTCGAAGGAGAAACATATGGTAATCTAACATTGATTTGAACACCATGTTCGGTATGTACCAAACAGTGATCAACACAATGAGGAAAGCATTCAACGGAGTTTTTGGAGGATTATTCAAGGCATCACAGCTTACAGCTGATCTTCAGAAGCAGCAGTCGGCGTGTGAGAGCTATTTCTTAGAACTCGAAGGATGGATAAAGGAAATTCAGGACTCCTTCGCATTCAGGATGGTCTCTTGGCTACTGCCCAAGAGGAATGACTACTCTGAGGGAGGGATCGGAGACGTTCCCGTCCTCCAGGGACTGTTATCCTCCTTCCCTGTGGTCGGGGGATTCTGGAAATCACGGCAGGATCTTCAGTAGTGTCAACTGAAGGTCCAGACTATGAAACGGAAACTGGAAACGCTCAAGACTGATCTGAAATCAATTGGAACTCTGGGGAAATTTCTGCCAGACTTCGTCACTAGAACTGAGGGTGGAACTGTTGTTCCCCAAAAGAGGGGTGGCAATTGGTTCTGGGTTGTTTTGGTAGGTATGATTGTGGCTGTAAATGTCCTGTTATGAACATTTTTGTCCACAGAGGAGGAAGAAAATGAACTAAAGGAGTCAGGTAAAAATATTCAACTGGAGATGGAAAAACGAGTTGAGTTTTTGGACAGAGAATTGGAGTGTGCCTGGGAAGAGATCAACTCTAGATGCCAGGTGGAATCTAAACTAGAAGAAGAGAAGAGAGAGAGCTGAAGGCAGAGATACAACGTCTCTCCAACACTATGGAAACTATTCAAAAGGATCAAGAAATGGAAATTGAACATTTCTCATCCAAGTTGCAGGATCTTCAACTAACCAACGAGCGACTAAAGAGTGAACTCTCTAATAAAGAGATTACAATTGGAGATCATTTAGATAAATTAACTGAGAAGGACCAAAAGATTCTTGGACTGACTCAACAACTGGAAAAAGTTCAGGAAGAAAATGAAGCCCGAATTAAGAGGGAAGCAAAACTCGAGGAAGAGATAGAGGAACTGAAAGCAGAGACTCAAGGTCTCTCCAACAGAATCGAAACTCTTCAAAAGGAAAAAGAAATCGAGATTGAGAAATTCTCGACCAAGTTGCAACATCTTCAAAAAAGTAGCGATCACCTAAAAGAGGAATTATCTAATAAAGATGCTTCCATCGGACAATATCTAAATAGATTAAGTGAGATGGGACAAATAAATCTTGAAATGAGTGAGGAACTGGAAAGAGCTAAGAATGAAAAAGTGGCCTCCATTCATCAGTTGGAATCTGTATTTGAGGAAAAGATTGATGAACTGGAACAGACAATTGAGAAGCAATTGGGGATCATTAGAGAGATGAAAACAGAAAAAGAGGGGCTGGAGATGAGCCTGACTGAGGCTAAGACGAAAAACTTGACCAATGAAGGAAATTACACCTGCCTCGTAAATGAGTTAAAAGACACCAAGAAAGAAGCCCGTACGGCGAAGGATGAGCTGTCTAGGGCTTTAGGAGAGATTGGCAAACTAAAGAAGAGTATGGCTTCCATTGCCAAGGAGAGAGATAGTCTCAAGGAACGTGTCTGCCATCTAAGGTCTGGTGAGCGAAGGGCAGAGGACAGGATCGTCCAAACCACCAAAGAAAATGTTGGTCTGAAGGACGAGCTACTTGCGGCAAATGAGATCATCTCTTCACTCGAGGAGCAACTTGAAGGGAGAGATAAGAAGAAAGAAGTGAGCAGACCTGGAACGAGGAAAGTGAGACTTGACAGGTCAAGTCTAGAAATTGCATTTTCGGCTGATTAGGCAGGGGTTCGAATCTCTGTCCAGCCAGATGCTATTACCATAGAATGAATTCCAGTGGATATATATTCCCAAGATAGAATTCGGAATTAAATGCCATTTGGTTGATATTTATAATTATTGAAATCACGAGTGTTAGTGATCTATATATACATATATACATATATATATATATATATATATATATATATATATATATATATATATATATATATATATATATATATATATATATATATATATCCAAATTACATTTTGAAACAGAAAATGAAATAACTATGAGGCCATTCGTAATTAACAACTACTGTGACTAAATATTCCGAATTAACAGCCTATGTAAAACTCACAGGGACAAGACGGAATCCTAATAAGTCTAAAAGCTAAATTGCGACTTGATAAAGCAGTGTGATGAAATAAGAGAGAGAGAGAGAGAGAGAGAGAGAGAGAGAGAGAGAGAGAGAGAGAGAGAGAGAGAACGCTGATAAACACCCCATAGTTCTTTCAAATAAATTAATGAATGCCGAATAGAAAAATTAAATGAAATTAAGTGACTCTAATTACTACTAATTAGGATTTTGTTGACAACTGAACATTTGTTGACGTCATTTTGTAATAACTGGTCAAATGGGACAAAAAACAATGAAATTTGATGAGTAGACACCAGAAAATTAAGTTTTTTCTTTCTGTATTGATCATTTTGTAAAACATTCGTTCACTAATACAACCAATAGACCAACACAGTGCATTCTTGAGAGGTTTAAAAGGCAACTCATGAATGGCAGAGGCAAGGGACAGTGACATTGCCTTATCAAGCAGGACAATGCCCTAGAAACTGACCATATATACATATGATCAGTGCCAAGCTCTCTCTCTCCACCCATGCTAGGACCAAGGAGGGCCAGGCAATGGCTGCTAATGACTCAGCAGGTAGACCTACTTGCTTCCCCAAATTAGTTGAGAAATTTGATTAGATAATGTTACCAGGGATAATTTCCAAATTAACAGACTGACACAGAATAGAGACTGTGGTCACTGTATCTACTAAAAATATAAAAAGCCTGATTAAGATTAAAGTTTACAGATGGTAATAACATAATCTGACAGAACTAACCACCTACGAGATAATGAACAATGAAAATCCAGACTAAATAAACTCACAGTAAACAACAGGAGAACTTTGATAAAGGAAATGAATCACAAAAGTAAATCATTAACGGTATTTACAACAAAAATCATCATCTCCTCTTACACTTAATTGACGCAAAGGGCCTCGGTTAGATTTCGCCAGTCGTCTCTATCTTGAGCTTTTAAATCAACACTTCTCCATTCATCAGCTTCTACTTCAGGATTTATACTCCTCAGCCATGTAGGCCTGGGTCTTGCAACTCTTCTAGTATACAAACACCATGAAAGTCATAAACTGGAGAACATAAATATCAACTATAATAGTTTAGACTTAGGCGAAACAGAGCTGCTTGACTGTATAATTACTAAGATTAAGAAAATAACGTATAACAGACATACATAGGGAGTAGAATACTATGAATATCAAAATTTTGGAGTCAGAAAGAGAGAGAGAGGTGGGGGGTTCTCCCCGTTTTTATGGCGTAATCATCATATACCAAACATATGTAGGTTTTGAGAAGCTTTATATCAATAGTCGTAGGATTATTTAAATGCAATACCATTGCATAAGACCACAACAGCTTCCCCACACTACAACAGTCTATAGCAAATGGAGATCAGACTTGTAGCAAATGAAAGAAAAATGATTCACACACACACATATATATATATATATATGTATATATATATATATATATATATATATATATATATATATACATCATCGTAAGCTCCTCCTACGCCTATTGACGCAAAGGGCCTCGGTTAGATTTCACCAGTCGTCTTTGTCTTGAGCTTTTAGATCAATAATTCTCCATTCATTATCTCCTACTTCACGCTTCATAGTCTTCAGCCATGTAGGCCTGGGTCTTCCAACTTTTCTAGTACCTTGTGGTGCTCAGTTAAAAGTTTGGTGAACTAATCTCTCTCTCTCTCTCTCTCTCTCTCTCTCTCTCTCTCTCTCTCTCTCTCACACATATTAAGCTTTCTGTAATATATGGAGTCTTGTTAAACTGTCACTCAATTTACAAAGAATGCGCAGAGAGAGAGAGAGAGAGAGAGAGAGAGAGAGAGAGAGAGAGAGAGAGAGAGAGAGAGAATTTCTTCTACCTACTCAACTACTCAACAGTATTGTGCAATGGTGTCACCCATACATAGCTTCCACCACCCCTCCATTCATCCCATCCCCTTCAAAGCCACCTCGTATTCGATCCTAGAGTCCTGCTCCTTCCTCATCCTCGTCCCGCATCCAAAAGTGGCTGATTACATCAAAGTTGTGACAGATCGTTTATACAATACAATAAAAGGCTATGTCTAGGAGAAGGCCGCAGGAAGACATCAGTGATATTTGGTGGGGGGGGGGGGGGGGCAGAGCCCCCATCCCGGTAGGCCTAGGTAGGGGTACAGGGCCCTAGGTTAGGATAGGTGGTTGTATTAGGTTCGGTAGTGCCCCGAAAATCACTTTTCTCCTCGTCCCCCCACCCAAAAACCCCGCTTCCCATTGGGGTCCCCCATAATTGTAGTAGTGGGTTTATGCTTCCATTTTGTGTGTAAGAGTAAGTCTTAGTTTCTTTTTTATTCATCTTCTCATGTTTCTATGCGATGTGCAACACCAATCTGGTCGTTTTGTGCCGTT
>NC_090766.1:232743-245243 GCF_036898095.1 Palaemon carinicauda | reverse complement strand
GGATATTGTCTCGTAAGTCTTATTTTTCAAGTCATCAGATAGCATCTCTGCAACTTTTACTGTTGATCCAAGCAAACTCTCTGTAGTCAAATGAAAATGTCTTCTATGCAACTCATCCAATGAGGCAGAAAACCTTGAAATGGCGGTTCTTAAGCTAGTGACATCATTCTCTTGAAGAAAAATTGCTTGCATATTCACTTCTACAACTACGTTGCTCGATGTAATAAAAACGTCTTCTTGTCTTTCAACTATAGTGCCATATTTAAAATCTATACTTTTAGTTTTAGAGCTCATCCCACACGAGAAAAATGTCTGAGCGAACAATATCACTCCCAACAACAAAAAATTCATCTTGGAAATCTGTAACAAGAAAAATATATGTAATTACTCCTGTATTAAGAAGAAAACTTTTAATCACATAAAATAAAAAAAAATTTCCCTCACTTCTTTCCCTCTCTTTTCTTTTCTTTTTTTTTTCAATTTCTTATGTGAGCCAATGGTACTATTCTCTCATCCGTGGGTTGGGATACGTTTTGAACTCTAAACCTATTGGTCGTTAATGTTTCCAAAATGTTAAATGGGTGATATATTTATTTATTTTCTTTATGCTGAGGAATTCACACAATGAGGTAAGAAAGTGATTATTAAATTCACCACCCGAGTCTGAGATTATCATGTGTGGAATTCCATGTTTACAAATGTAACACTCGTAAAACTTCCTAGCGCATTCAATCGCAGTTTTAGTTTTAAGCGCTATTAGTTCTGTATATCGAGTTAAAGCATCAATAATTACTAAGAGGTGCTTATTTCCTCTGTCTGACTCGTAAAATCCTGTTGTATTCTTTCAAAGGGTTGATTGGGCACAGGATAAGTTCCTAGGCTGACAGGTGTTTTCGTATGCCCTTTGTTTTCCGGACATGTGTGACAATAAGCTATGTGTCTTTTTATATCTGTAAGCATCGTATGCCAATAAAACAATGATTTGGCTTTCTGTGACATTAATGAGAACCCCGGGTGTCCATGTAATGGATTTGAATGCAACCAATTCAGGACAGTGGAAATAAGTGAGATTGGTACTACTACCTGGTCGTTAGTTACATGTGGTGTATTGCGGGTTTTCCTTGTCACAGTCCTACACAGAATATTATCTTTGATTATATAATTCTGCTGCTTATACTTTATATATACCTTTTCCTTATGATTGCCTTTCAAAACATTTATAATTGTGTCTATTTTCTGACCTTTTCTTTGCTCAGTCTGTAACAATTCAGCGCTCCAGCCCAAATCTTCTTGTTCAGATATCGTTTTAACAATAGGCATGGATGTTGATATATCTATTAATTCAGCTAAAGGCTCCGTACAAGATGACACGGGGTTGCGTGATAATGCATCCGCAATGATATTTGCTTTCCCAGGTAAATACCCGATTCTTGCGCCAAAATCTTGAATGATCAAATGCCACCGAGTTCGTTTAGGGCTGTGGTTGAAGCCTTTAAAGAACTCTGTTAGTGGTTTATGGTCAGTAAGAACCTTAACGGGATAACCATAAATTATGAACTTAAAATGCACTAGTGAATTAACAATAGCTAACCCTTCCTTGTCTATTACTGCATACTTACTTTCGGAAGTTCTCAATTTTCGAGAATAGAAAGCTATCGGGAAAAATTGTTTATCATATTGCTGAAGCAATACCCCTCCTACTCCTAAGTCTGAGGCGTCTGTTGCAATGAAGAATTCCTTACCGAAGTCAGGAAATTTTAAGATAGGAGAACTACACAGTTCATCTTTCAAGGTATTAAACGCCTGTTGATGTTGCTCAGACCATATGAAATCTACGCCCTTCTTCGTAAGATCAGTTAAAGGAGCGGCTATTATTGAATAGTTGCGTATAAAACGCCTGTAATATCCACTACAACCCAGAAATTGCTGTATTCCCTTGACATTAGTAGGTATGGGAAAATTACGTATAGCCGACACCTTATCATGGACTACTTTAAGACCTTGGCTTGACACCATGAAACCCAAATATATTAACTCTGTTTTGAAAAATTCACACTTACTAATCTTTACCCTTAAGTTATGTTGTCTTAATCTCTGTAGTACTAGTTCTCACTTACGTAGATGTTCTTCTAAGGTGTTGGAAAAGATTACAAGATCATCCATATAGGCATGCAATATATCCCCTAACAAGTCTCCAAACACTATGTTAATCATTCTTGTAAATGTTATAGGAGCACAACGTAAACCAAAAGGCATCCGTAAAAATTCATAATGTCCCCTGGCTGTGCTGAAGGCTGTGTATGGGATACTATCTTCTTCTAATGATATCTGGTGAAAGCCTTTAAGTAAGTCCAAACTGGTAAAATATTTATTCTGACCTAACAAAGACAAAATATCGTCAGTACATGGCACTGGGAATAGATCAGGGATCGTCTCCTCGTTTAGACGACGGAAGTCGACGCAGATACGCCATGTTCGATCTTTTTTCGGTACAACTATTAAAGGAAAATTATAAGGGCTGTTTGATTTCCTAATGACTCCTTCTTCTAGCATTTTACCTACTTCATCATTTATTTCATTCTGGAATTTCATAGGGAGTCTGTACGAGGGTACATAGATAGTTTTCTGCTTGTCCTTTAACCTTATTTGATGCTCGATCACATCTGTTTTTCCTAAGGATCCATCCGTAGTGGAAAAAACATCATGATATTTAGTTAAAAGTCCAAAAATTTTCTGCTGAATTTCTTCGTCTTGAATGTCTTTATTGATTTTATTTTTAATAGACCGCAAAAGGGATTCATCCGCTACTGATTGAGAGTGATTGATCTCAGCAACGGTAAGAATACGATGTTTATAAACTTCTACATCCAAGATATGTTGATTTTTGTGAATTACTAAAGTGTTATTTAAATGATTACAGACTTCAATATTACATTGTTGATGTGAGCCTACTGTATAAATAGCTTGTGTGACAGACAATCCGTTAGTTTTCAAAGTGTCGGAAAGGATTAATATTTCAGATCCCGGTAATGTTTTCTTTATTTGCACTATTAAATTCGAAGGTACGTTTGGCTCGATAGATTGCGTGCATGATATTACGGGTGAACGAGAATTCTGCTGGGTCGCGTATATTATTTCTTTATTAGTGAGACAAGTTATTGGTTCTTCAACGTACGTTACGGTTACATTTGTCGTCTCCTTTTTATTCAAAACTGATTTTAAGGTATTAGAAGACTTATAGAATTTCCCTTTGATATACACGCCGTGCTTGGCAGGGGCTAAGATAATGTTTTGATTTCCCATAGATGGGTATCCTATAATTACAGCTGGATACATATCAATGTTTTGTACAACAACAAATGTTTCGGCAAACGTGCGTTTACCGACTTTGAATTGAACATGAGTTATGCCTATGACATTTAATTCATTATTTCCTATACCCGAGAGTTTAACTCCGGATTTTTCAATCGGAAAGTTCGAAAATAACAAATGATGTGTCTTCAAATCCATGATATTACGTGGACTACCAGAGTCAAAAAATAACGTAAAGGATTTGTGTTCTAAATTTACAGCATATAAGGTTGGTCGTAACTCATTTTGGCTTATTATTGTATGAATTTGTTGCAAATCTACGGGAGCATGTACTGTTTTACTTAATTTGGCCGTGTGTTTCATAGGAAAATCTATTGTCTCACAATTATCTGATAAAACATTAAATTGATTATTCAATACTATTGATGTTAACATGAATGACCTTGACCCAACATCACTCTCTTCCCCTCTGGAGTTAACTATGTGGTATTTGCTTTGCTCTGCACATTCTGAAAATTAGTCTGACCTTGCGAGGTCTGGTTTGACGACCCAGGCTCAGCGATATTCGAAGAAGTGTTTGTTTGCTTTGGACTCTGAACTGCATTGACATTTGGTTGTTTCTTCTTATTGTTAAAATGAGGATTTTTATTTTTATTTCCATATGGAACTGACTGTGGAATTGACTGCGTATTTCTGGGATTCTGTTGAGTCTTACGCGAGTAACATTGATTGTATGAATAAGTTGAACTATTATGAATCGAGCAGAATTTCGTTCTGCAGTCCGCGCTTAAGTGACCTTGACGTTTGCAATTATAACACGTCATTCCCGCTACTTGACTATTAACTACGTTCACTGTTTGTGGCTTTGTTTCATTCTTTGCAAAAACTTGAGTTAATACGGGATCGAGATCTGGACACTTGGACATGTGTTTCTTTATCTGTTTATATACATCCAATTCCGTACTTGCAGGCGTTAACTTTTTATCAAAACACCGCACTAAAGCTTCAGGCAACATAAGTGTCAGGCAAGTTAAATACATTAATCGTAAAAAATCTTTCACGGAGATGTTATCCCTAGTAACCCAAGTGGAATTACCTAAAGTGTCCTGATATTCATTAATCCTATCAGCTATGAGAGCTGCTCTCTCAATAACATCAAGCCTATTCATAGTGGCTTGATTAAGTGTATTTCTTAACGTTAATACTACATCCAAGGCTTCTTCACCCCCATAGACCGCGCGTAACCTAACTTTGAAATCATCCCAGGTAACTGCTTCTTGAAATGAAACACCTCTTAAATACGCACTCGCATCCCCCTTAGAAAAATCTATAAAACTTTTAGCTTCTTGTAATTGTACAAAAGGGTCTACGATTTGTTTGGCATTTAAATGGGCATCGATGGATGAAATCCATGACTCCACATTTTGTGGCAAGAACCCATTGACTCGACCCTGAAAAGGAAGGATTGCTGACCTGGCATTTACAAGCGTCACAATTGGAGGAGGATTAGTCTGGCCTACGCCACTAGGTCCAGGGGTAGGGCTCACAGGGGGAGTCATGACTGCTGTATTTCTTATCCTATCTCTTCGACCCCTTACAATTCTATCAAAATATCTATATGAATACAGACGCCCACTGCGTAAACGCATATGTATAATAAAATTCCCCAAACAATGTTACTAATCCCTAGACATTTCCCGAGAATTTCTGAAAGAAAACTGAACACAAAGATATTTCCTGTAAATTTCTGAAAGAAAAAGGAATTAGCACAAAGAGAGAAAAAAATTCTAGATGAGAATTCGGAGTTGAACACAGTTTCCTTTAATGAAAGGAAATAAAAGATTAGCAAACCACTCACCCCAGTAATAATCGACTAACGACTCGTGATAACTACACTTCACTGCCCAAACTGGAATGAATTTAAAAATTTGTACTTAGCTTATATATGGTTCTGTGTGATGTCGACACATCCTCTCTCTCTCTCTTGATGTTTTGTTAGCGATGTATCGTTCGAGTTTCCGTTGAATGTAGTGCTTCCTGGATATGTTTTGTAAACGTTGAACGTCAGTCCTTGGGTTTCCTAGGATGTTGATTGAAGATCCAGTTCATCAGTTTGTATTTATAACATTCATTAAATGTTATATATTTCGATGGACTATGTTACTTAGTCAAAATTGTAGATACATGTAGATAACGTTGAGTTCTTGAAGATCTTTCTCTGGTTTTACAGCTTTATTTTGATGTCTTGAAGATCTTCCTCTAATTCTTAGAGTTTATTATTATAATTACTTGAAGATCTTTCTCTGATTCGTAGAGTTTAACCGCTGCCACCATTTATTGGTATACCACCGCTGCCACCATTTATTAGTGTGCTACTTTTATAAGCACACATTGAGTATGTGTTGTTTAAGATGTTAAGGCTGGATAACGAAGTTCATCTTATTAGCTTTAAAAGTATTTATTCTCTAAAAACAACAGAGTTAAACATCTCCATCATAGGAGTGGAGCTGGTTTGGTCGGATGACCAATTCTGGTGAAGTATAGATATGAACTGATTAAATTATCGATATCACAGATATCGTATGCTTAGTTGACGTAGCATTTTAAACACAATGTGGAAACTTACATTCTTTCTCGGAAGACACCTGTATCTGGTGACGTCACAATCTTTCACACACTGATGCATTGGTGTTGACGTTTAAGAAAAATGTTACATTGCCGAGGCTGCATAGTGCATCCTGTTTATGATTTTACATGACTACAGCAAATCTCACGGCTAGCATCTTCATCCAAAATGACATATTACGTCATGTGTTTTAAACATGTAATAACAACTATTTCATTTATTACATATATATATATATTATTATTATTATTATTATTACTTACTAAGCTACAACCCTAGTTGGAAAAGCAGTATGCTATAAGCCCAGGGGCTCCAACAGGGAAAATAGCTCAGTGCGGAAAGGAAAAAAGGAAAATAAAATATTCTAAGAAGAGTAACAACAATAAATATCTCCTATATAAACTATAAAAACTTTAACAAAACAAGAGGAAGAGAAATAAGATAGGAGAGTGTGCTCGAGTGTACCCGCAAGCAAGAGAACTCTAACCCAAGACAGTGAAAGGCCATGGTACAGAGGCTATGGCACTACCCAAGACTAGAGAACAGTGGTTTGATTTTGGAGTGTCCTTCTCCTAGAAGAGCTGCTTACCATATATATATATATATATATATATATATATATATATATATATATACATATAGATATATGTGTGTGCGCTATAATAATAATAATAATAATAATAATAATAATAATAATAATAATAATAATAATAATAATAATAATCACCCCCTCCTTCTTCTATTGACGCAAAGGGACTCGATTAGATTTTGCCAGTTGTCTCGAACTTGAGCTTTCATATCAATACTTCCCAATTCATCATCTCCTACTTCACATTTCAAAGCCGTCCTCAGCCACGTAGGTCAAGGTCTCCCAACTCTTCTAGTGCCGTGTGGAGCCCAGTTGAAAGTCTGGTGAACTAATCTCTCTTGGGGAGTACGTAGAGCAGGCCCAAACCATCTCCATCTACCCTTCACTTTGACCTCATCCACATAGGGCACTCGAGTAATTTCTCTCATAGTTTCATTTCTAATCATGTCCTGCCATTCAACTCCCATTATTCTACTGAGGGTTTTGTTCTCAAATCTACAAAATCTATTGAAGATTGTTCTATTGTTATACCACGACTCACGTCCATACAATAACACATAGTTTATGCTATTCACTTATTTCCTTTCCTCACTGGGCTGCTTTCCCTGTTAGAGCTATTAGACTTATACCATTCTGCTTTTCCAATTAGGGTTGTAGTTCATCTAATAATAATAATAATAATAATAATAATAATAATAATGATAATAATAATAGTAATAATAATAATTATTATTATTATTATTATTATTATTATTATTATTATTATTATTATTATTATTTTCCAAGTATACACGACCGCTTTTCTAAACTTCCCTCTAGTGTCTATTCACAGCTAATTACTATAAGAATCGTCCATCCTGGCTGTCTGTTGGACGTGGATTCGAGACCCATTCAAGCTCCATAGTTTCTTGTAGTGTCTGCAAACTCACCCTCCTTCTTGAGGGAAGCCTATATGTCTTTCTGCTGAGTTATCAGCAGCCATTGCCTGGCCCTCCCTGGTTCTAGCTTGGGGGGAGAGGGGGCTCCGTCTCTAGGGTAATGTAATGTCCCTTGTCTCTGCCACTCATGAGTGACATTTAAACATATAAACCTCAATTTCAAAACATTCATATAACTCGAATTTATTTTGAAGCTCATTGAATGCACACACAAACTCACACACACACACACGCAAACACACACACACACACACACACTCACACATATATATATATATATATATATATATATATATATATATATATATATATATATATATGTATATATTATACACACATACACGCACATACACACACACACACACATATATATATATATATATATATATATATATATATATATATTTGAAATATAATGAAATACTACCGCTAGAGAGTTATGGGGTCCTTTGACTGGTCAGACAGTTCTACAGTGGATCCGCCCTTTGCCTACACATACACCGAATAGTCTGGGCTATTCTTTACATATTCTCCTCTGCCCGCATACACCTGACAACACTGAGATTACCAAATAATTGCTTCTTTGCCCAAGGGGTTAACTACTGCACTGTAATTGTTCAGTGGCTACTTTCCTCTTGGTGAGGGTAGAAGAGACTCTTTAGCTATGGTAAGCAGCTCTTCTAGGAGTAGGACACTGCAAAATCAAACCATTGTGCCATAGCCTCTGTACCATGGTCTTCCACTGTCTTGGGTTAGAGTTCTCTTGCTTGAGGGTACACTCGGGCACACTATTCTATCTTATTTCCCATCCTCTTATTTTGTTAAAGTTTTTATAGTTTATGTAAGAAATATTTATTCTAATGTTGTTACTGTTCTTAAGATATTTTATTTGTCCTTGTTTCCTTTCCTCACTGGGCTATTTTCCCTGTTGGGGCCCCTGGGCTTATAGCATCCTGCTTTTCCAACTAGGGTTGTAGCTTTGCAGTTGATTATAATAATAATAATATCAGGATATTCTAAGAACAGTAATATTCAAGTAAATATCTCCTATATAAACTATAAAAACATTTAACAAAACAAGAGGAAGAGAAATAAAATAGAATAGTGTGCCCGAGTGTACAAGATCAAGGTACAGAGGCTATGACACTACCCAAGACTAAAGAACAAAGGTTTGATTTTGGAGGGTCCTTTCCCTAGAAGAGCTGCTTATCATAGCTATTGCGTTAGTTAAAAGCTTGGGTTTGACTCTGAAGTGAAAGTGTATGATTTGTAGTTCTGGCTGTTTGTACATATTATTCGTTTCATGATCCAGAAGTTTACTGCAGGGGAACCCTACTCTCTACAGAACCTTTCGTAAATCATTCTTGTTTAAATTGTTCATTTTTTCTTAGATCGTTTATTTATTGCCTTATTTCCTTTCCTCACTGGGCTATTTTTCCCTGGTGATACCTTGGGCTTATAGCATTTTGCTTTTCCAACTAGGGCTGTAGCTTAGCTAATAATAATAATAATAATAATAACAATAATAACAATCTTATTCAAAATCAAAATCCTAATCCTAATCATAATCATAATTCTTATCCTTATCCTAATCCTAATTCTAATCATAATCCTAATAATTTGCATTGCAAGGCATTCAACATTTCACATCGTATATTGCTCGTTCATTGTCAAATCCACAATATCAAAGCACTTGGAGAACAAGAAAGTCTTCAGTTTCCTCTTGAAAGTCTTAATATCTTCAGTAGTCTTTCTGATGTCTAGTGGGAGCTCATTGCGCAGTCGTTTAGTTCCATTTTTAAATCTTTTGAAATCCTAAAATGTTTCCCCTAGTATTTCATTTATAATCCTAGTCCCAGAGCCCATCTATAGGGCCTAAATTCTATAAATTCAAATGCACTATCAAATCAAACCCTATGATTACCTTGCCTTGTTGCCCTTGTCGGAATCCAAGATTTTGCGTAGGGTATGTATTCAACCGTATCTGTTTATTAATTTATTTGTTTGTGAGCAATTTACACAAAAACTACCGTACCGATGTTGACCAAACTTGGTATTCATGTTGAGTATGAGCCAAGGATGAATCTGTGGATAAAGTACATCAAAATACAAGTTCGCAGAAGTACTTTGAAAACAATCGCAATGTTAATTAAATGGCAAATATTTTGTTAGTTTATTTTGTGAAAAACAGCAAAAACTACTCCACCAATTTCAACTAGACTTGGTGGACATGTGGGGTAATGACCCAAGGACATATCCATTAGATTTTGAAGACAATATACTGTACATCATCGAAGTACAAGTAAGCAGTGGAGTGAAGAGCAAAACAGGACTGCTTGGCTTGGTGTAGGCATACTCTCTACTTAGTATATACCCATCTTTTTTTTTTTTTTTTTTTTTTTTTTTTTTTTTTTTTTTTAACCAGGTACTACTACCTTTGTTATACAATATCCAATACTGTTTAGCGTTCAGAGATTAAGCCGAAATGTTGTCGAGTCCTTTTTATAAGTACTGTACCAGCAGCCTTTGAACGTGAGAGAGAGAGAGAGAGAGAGAGAGAGAGAGAGAGAGAGAGAGAGATGAAATAACTATTTTGACTATTTTTAGTGACCAGGAGTCATACAGCTTTATTGTTTTTTTCTTTGAATGAAAGCAAATTGCTTTTACGCAAATCACACTTCCATCAACGTATTTGAAATGTCATTGTATATAGATTTATTTTATTACAGTATTTACTTTTACAATTTGAAAACCAACTCTCTCTCTCTCTCTCTCTCTCTCTCTCTCTCTCTCTCTCTCTCTCTCTCTCTCGCTCTCTCTCTCTCTCTCTCTTTCTGTCAACGTTCAAAGACTCTTATTATTGTTGTTGTTGTTCTGTTTATTTTTTTTATTTTTCTAATTCTCTTGCTCTGTCGGGCTTTTATTATTATTATTATTATTATTATTATTATTATTATTATTAGCTAAGCTACGACCCTAGTCTGAAAAGCAGAATACATCAAGCCCAAGGCCTCCAACAGGGAAAATAGCCCAGTGAGGAAAGGAAATAAGGAAACAGATAGAATACTGCGCCTGAGTGTACCATCAAGCAAGAGAACTCTAATCCAAGGCAATGGAAGAACATGATGATGTATATACCCTTGTTGGGTAATGCAAAGAATATGCATTTTTTTATTATTCTATCTTTTATGCTACTTATTTTTCAATGCCTGAGATATTTTTAAATCTAATATCAACCATAGTTTACGTGTGTATATATATATATATATATATATATATATATATATATATATATATATATATATATATATATATATATATGTACATATAATTGTCAATACCCAATACTACACAGTATTCTAGAAGTTTTATTCCTGCTGTGACCAAGTTGTGGAATGATCTTCCTAATCGGGTAGTTGAATCGGTAGAACTTCAAAAGTTCAAACTTGCAACAAATTTTTTTATATTGAATAGGCTCACATAAATCTCCCTATAGTTTTTATGTGAAATTTCTGTTTTAACGTTAATGTTTTTCAAATATTTTATTTCAATTGTTCATTACTTCTTATATCGTTTAATCAATTCCTTATTCCCATCTCTCATTGGGCTATTTTTCCCTGTTGGGGCCAATAGGCTAATAGCATCCTGCTTTTCCAACTAGGGTTGTAGCTTAGCTAATAATAATAATAATAATAATAATAATAATAATAATAATAATAATAACATGAGCCCGACAGAGCAAGAGAATTAGAAAAATTAAACAAGAATAAACAGAAGAAACAGCTTGGGTACGAGGCAAGAGTAGGGAGGTCTAGGGTGGTCGGGTGGTGGTTGGTCCCTGCCTGGGGGAGGGTCCCCGGGTAGGAGAGTGAGTGTAAGCGAAGACTAAGGTAGTGGTGGTGGTGGTGGTGGTAGTGGTAGTGGCGGTAGTGGTGGTGGTGGTGGTGGTGGTGCTGCTGCTCAGCTGACTGACTGCTGAGGGCCTGAGGCGCCGCCCGCTCAGAGGAGGTGGAACCGTGGAGGGACTATAGGGACTCAGGGTCAGGGAGTGAGGGGTTACCCGGGTTAGTTGCTTGCAGACTGTTGACGAGATTATGCGTGCTAGCTGCTCTCGTCAACCGCTTATGTAAACAAGGTTTTTGCGGTTTATTTACGCCTGTTATTGTTTAGCCTTTTAGATTAATTTCATATCAGTTTATAGAGGTTTTAGTGTGGGTTTCGAAGATTTTCGTTAATGATTATAGAGTAAATTATTATAAATATACCTTCGTTTATTAACTTGGTACTAGTGGGTAAGATATAACTTTCAGGAGACAGGAATACGATCTATTTGATTTCGTTGTGAATAAAAACTATCTTATACTATATTGATGATAACTATTATGAATATCTGGGCACGAATGTGTTCCCATGGGACACAGCTTAGAAATAATTTTTATTTATGTTTAATGATAACGACTTGTAATCCACATATTCCTTTTTAACTCGAGTTTAGTCATATAGATCTGGTGTTTGTAGATGCAGTATATTATTATTATTATTATTATTCCCTATCTTGAATGTAGGACCTCCTGTGGGCAGTTCTGCCTGTGGGGATACTGTCTCGCTTTTACCCACAGTGGGTTGTGAGGATGTCCTGTTAATCTTAACAGGATTTCATATATTTTATCAAGATTTTTAATACTGCCTCTGCTTGTTTGACTATTTTCCCATATATATTTTTACGGTGATTTAGTTTGTATTTAAAGTTGTAGCCATAATACGAATCTCTCTCTCTCTCTCTCTCTCTCTCTCTCTCTCTCTCTCTCTCTCTCTCTCTCTCGAAGTGACATTAGTCGATCGAATTCTGGTGTATGTCAATGTGTTAATCATGTTTGACCTGCTGACAAAGCTCGCATCAATTATAGGTCTTTTATCAAACTTCAGAAAGTTTATCACTGGTTATAGCTGAAGAATATTTATTAGGAAACTCTAGCTGTACCAAAACGAGTGGTTTTAATAATCTAATTATGAGCAGAACTTAGAGATGCAAAAC
>NC_090766.1:225243-227743 GCF_036898095.1 Palaemon carinicauda | reverse complement strand
TGATCAATGTAAATAAGGACTTTATCATACAAAGCTAACCCTATTTGAATCAAAATCATAAGACCTTTGTGCATGAAATTGATAAGAAGTTCGTTTGATCTCAAAGCTGTTTAATTTCTCAAGATAAAGCTACTAGCAATTATATAATCATTGATAACTTACAATCAGGGTATTAGAATGGGGGATCATTTCGTGCTTATGCCATCTATTCGTGTATATTTTCAGGAAAAATTATAGGAGAATTCATTTTGGGAAAATAGGTATATCATAGTTTCGTGACAAAAATTTTTGAAAATTATGTCGTTCTGAGACTATGATTTGTCAATAAAACAAATTTTTTAAACCCTTTGCCAGAATGTGATAGTGTCCTCTTCTACCTCAATATAAGTTATTTTCGATTCAAAATCATAAATTTTGATTGTATTCAAGGTGCTTTGCAGTCATCAGTATCTATTATATCCATCATCGATTATCCATTATGCAAAGTTAATACTTAAATTTCGTTACTTATCGACCTTCCATCAACAGCAGCTATTTTATTCTACTGCGGCTATCTTTGACAAATCAACTAATAATGAATTAGGTTAGGCAAATTTACTAGAACATTGACGGGTATCAAATAAATCTCAGGCAATGATACAATAGCTTACAGGCTGCATCATGAGTCTACAAGCAGCCTGTCTTCTTGTGGTGTCTGCAACCCCACCATCTTTGCAAGCTAAGGATGGGGTGTTTGAAGGAACTTATAGGTCTACCTGCTGAGTCATCGTGAGCCATTGCCTGGCCCTCCCTGGTCCTAGCTTGGGTGGAGAGCGGGCTTGGGCGCTGATCATGTGTGTATATGGTCAGTCTCTAGGGCATTGTCACTGTCCCTTGCCACTGCCACTCATGAGTGACCTTTAAACGCCGAGAGAAAAATAAGGCTTTCATGATCCTGGCATCGTATTAGGCAGCTAATTATAGTAAAATACAACCATTCTCTTAAAGAGAGTATAGCCTAGTCTCTCTCTCTCTCTCTCTCTCTCTCTCTCATATCCACAGTCCTTATACCCCTGTTGCCAAATGTAAATGTCAAATCCAGTATCAGTATTAGTAAGGGAAATAATGAAGGTAGGGTGAAATTTGGCAACGCTGCTCATCTGTCACTCGAATCCTTCGATTTATGAAACGTCATAATTATTTCTATTTTGTTTATAATGATTCATTTATTGCTTACTTTGTTACAATATTTTTTATCATTTTCCCCGTTTTTAAAAAATGTCAATTTCCAAAAACATGTTCTTTAATTATAGGTCTAGAAAAGATCATAAGATGCAGCATAAGGAATCCGCCGTGTTCAAGGTGTTAGCCTTGCACAAACACACATCACACACATTTACAATAAATAAAAAAATAAGCTATTCCTTCGGGCGCATTACATTTGCGCGCATTTAGGGATTAAGAAGTGTTACGATTGCGCGCTGAAATTTATTACAGTTGCGCGCCTCTTTTCCCCTCTTTTCTTTCAGCCATTTCTTGTCAAACTACCCTATTACATATGATTTTGATAAGATAACGAGCACTTTCGGACACCATGACAGTTCACAGTTTATAAGATGCATTCACTCGAATTAAGATACGTTAGTTTCAATAGCTCTCTCTTTTAGTCCGAAATTAGCATCATGGAATTCACACTATCTGAAACCGAGAAAGGAAAGAAATCCTTGATTCACGATGGATATACATACAGAATCGACAGAATTCTTAAATCATCGGAAATTTCATGGCGTTGTACAGTGAAAACCTGCAAAGGAAGGCTAAGAACCGATGATAGCTGTACAACTATAATCAGTGGAACGTGTATTCACTCACATGAGATAGAAAGCAAAAAAGTTGAACTTCAAGCTATCCGAGCATCTGTGAAGAGGAAAGCGTTTGATGACATTAGCACGAGACCTATGAAAATAGTTCGAAGCGAATTACAGTGTGTTGATGACGAAAGTCTGGAAGTGAAAGATCTGAAAAATTTAACAATGGCAATCTACAGGAAAAGACGTACAAAGTTTCCAACTTTACCCAAATCTAGAGAGAATGTTCACGATGCTCTTGACGTCATGGAATTGGAAACTAATAAGAAAGAAAAATTCTGTTTGCTTAATAGTAAAGAACATGGAATTATAATATTGTCATGCAATTCAAATCTCCTCGCACTGTGTACAAAAGTTAGTGAAATTTTTGTGGACGGAACTTTCAAGTGCTGTCCAAAATATTTTGAGCAATTGTACACTATTCATGGATTTAATCTGGGACACTATGTACCTCTTGTGTTTGCTTTATTACCATCGAAATCCGAAGAAATTTACTCTACATTGCTTAGCATGATCTCCACCTTGTGTACAGATAGAAATCTTGAATTTAAACCTAGTCTCGTTCACATTGATTTTGAAGTAGCTATGCATAATGCATTTAGGTCTATATTCCCAAATGTAATAATACAGTGTTGTAGATTCCATCTAGGCCA
>NC_090766.1:207743-222743 GCF_036898095.1 Palaemon carinicauda | reverse complement strand
AAATAGCATTTGCCCCCCTGTTTGGTACCGACAGCCCAAATTTTGGTGTCTGGCCAACAGACAAGCATATGTTTTTTTTTTTTCTATCACGAAGCAGGAAATTTACGGCCCCTAATTTTGTTTGCAATTTAGATTTTGCAGACTGACTGCAACCCAGACATATTGCATGATGGAAGCATTAACATAATCAGGTTATATGTATTTAACCACTGCTTACATTTTTAATTTTGTATGAACCTGAACTGTCAAATGTAAGGTTTATTACTCTCATGTTATAAGCTTTGCCTAATCAGAATGTGAGACTAAGGTGAAGAAAAAAGAAAAGTTCATAAGGTTATCGCGTGAGTTCCATACTAAAGCTGTTAAAATGACTCATCCCATTATCGGACAACTACGTAGGCTATATTGGTATCTACTTTAAAATCTGTTTACACGCCATAAGGTAATGCGGTCGCGTTTATTCCAGTGGAATTTCTGCTTTAAGTTCTTTTTCATTACGAAATCCCTGTTAATTCAGACGATCGAACATTCAAACGCGACCTTTTAAACAGTGTTACCATGATCTTCAAGTCAGCATCTTATGTAATGATCAAGTTATTCTTCAGCAGCTTCTCTTGCCCTTATTTCTTGCAATATGTACTCAGTAGCCTCTCGTTTAATAAACTCTTTAATAATCATAACATAAAAAAAACTATCACAGAAAATAAAGATGAATATTGAAACTAGAAAATTCATACAAATGTGGAATGACCCGTATTTATTGCCCAAATACAAACACTCCAATGCCGATCTCTACCTGTCGTTATAGGCTACTTACGAATGTAATTAGCCCTTGTTTCGTGCCAGTACCTCATTGATATGAAGACTAAGAATTCCAAGAAATTATGTGTAAAAGGAGACAAATAAGGAAAGGGAAATAAAATTTGAGTAGGTCATCAGAGCAGTGAAAAGAAATATTATACTAAAGCCAAACGATTTTGTTAATCTATGTGGAATGGCAACACTGTGAAGCAGGCTACAGTTCTTCTCATCTTCTCGGGCTTGTAGAATAGACAGTTCGAGTTCCACAGTTAGTTCACTATTATCACTCGTCCATACCGATTGTTTCTGTGTACTCCAGTATTCTCGTTTCCTTTTTGCGTTGTGCCATGTCGGAAATATCGAGAAAATTAGGTTACCTTATTCCTTTATCTACTAAAAGAAGAGAAACGTGTATCAAAACTTTCAAAGGTTAGAACAAGCCTTAATAATGGACTACAGCCTACATCAGGAAGTAAGGTAAGCCGAGATATAAACGAGTAATGCAGAGGATTCAAGTTTGTAAACAATAAACAAAAGCTTTTAATGGTTTAGTCACAAATCATGTAATAGGCATTGATAGCTCAGTAATAATTCGGTCAATATTAACAATAACGTCAGACGCATATTTGCCGATACACATTTTCATATCTCGGTACTAACAAAATTCCGTCGCAAACGAACAGTTTTCGGGGTTACATTGCCCTGTAGTACACTACAGTAATACCCAGTTTTCCACTAAAAATTTTCTGATTCCTATTTACCCTTAATAATAAAACCTGGTCGTCATTGACAATCCCAGACGTATTTTCATACCTGAAAACCTACGTTTCACCTGGCAGATAAACAGGAATACAACCTAACATTAGATTCCAGGTAGCCTAAATATTTACACAAGCACCGCACCACAATCATGTAATCAAAACCTGTTGACACTTTTTTTTAAAAATTACTACATGTAATTAGTCACAAATGGAACAGTTTCCCTTAAAAATTATTAATTCTAATTTCCTATTTTCCACAATTTACAATCATTGTCCAGAATGACCAATCTGCATCATTGCTATGTTTTTGGCATTATTATAGTAAAACACGGGGCAAACTTTACTACTGGAAAAACTGGGGAATATATAGAAATTATTTCCCTCGCAAATAAATAGGTAATAAGATATACCATTATATATCTTACAGTAATGGGGTACACCCAGTGGGAACCAACGGTTTTGGGTGAGGAAAATTTACTGGCGAATCGATGAATAATGGTAAAACTCACCTTTTCTTCTCTATACACTATTCTCTAAGACGCATAATAAATCCACGAAATAGTTGCACAAAATATGGAGATTCCTGGTAAAACTTCAGAAGCATGCCACACACGATATTAAAAATATTAATCCCCTACATGGAAAGAGCATGTGAAACACTACATAAAAAGTATACTTTTTATATTAGAGATTGAACGAGATGGAATTAAAAGGGATTTTGACGTAGGAAAAATCTATTTTTGGGTGAGATGGCCATGTTGTCCTGATGGAAGTTCCATCCACCAGCTTCCTACTGTATAATACTTCTGCCATTGATATTATAAGAGAATTACCGTCAGTTATCACAGAGTTCTAATCCCTGGAACGACTAGCCGAAGACAGGGACGTATCCTAAGATAGCCATAGATATCTGCACCCCGAATAGACTTTACCCAGTCTAATCCTCTAAGGGGAAGGATAAGTGAGGAGCCGTTACATATCCTATCACCTTGTCGCTAATGTTCTATATTTTTGTGCGCTCATTTCACCTTATTTTGAAGATTTTCTTCGTATGATGGTTTCCTCCTCTTCGTCAAAGTTGAGTACCTATCTTTCTTTGCTTTTTGTCTTAACTGTGATTGTTCTGGATCCCTTCGGGAAGTAAAATTTTAGCTTTTGTGATAGAGGAAGCCTGAGCGCTTTGAGTCCAGCTAGCCATGGCGTCGGGTTTCATACCTAATTGCCCTTTTTTCGTGTTTACTTGTTTATTTTGTAAGTTTCGCGTTAGCTAGTTATTCTTTAGCATTGCGATGCTTTAGGCTCTATTTTTAGTTAGCATTTACATTGCATTTTTATTTATTATGTTTTTTGAGTTCGTGTCAGTTTCGGCTAGCCTAGCCTTGAGACAGTAAGTTTTTACTTGGAGACGGACTCGCCGTTTTCGTTTTTGGTCTTTAGGTCTGGTTTTGTTAACAGTGGTCTTTCCCCTTGGGAAGGTTTTTACTCAGTTATACTAGTTTCTGAGGTTGATAAGTTTTTACCTCAAATTTTTCCCAGGTTTGGAGAGACGTTTCCTGTATGGTTATGTTTACTTCTAATGAGCCCTTTATCTCACTTTCTTACGTAAACACTAGCAGTTCCAATTTCAGTTTATTGGCCGAGAGGTGTGATATCATTGTGACATGATGGTTTCATAACCAATTACGAACGACTTCAGTCAAAAACAAAGTTTTACTTTGATTTCAACTGAGTAATAAAGTTACCGTACCTTAACATCCACTGGTCCGTGTTTGACTGTATACTTCAAATAACTAAGGAAAAGCGGCATTTTGTTTTGTTGTAGCTATGGTGAAGGCACTTCTGGCATTAATTTTGACAAAAAACCCAATTCCTACGGATATTGTGCTGTGCAATGTTGATTATAAAGAATTTTATCATTATTTTTCTATTGGTGGTGTTGAATTATTGGTTGAATATGCTCAAAGACATAATTTAATCCTTAAGAGAAAGTGTCTCGAGTGCTGTGGAGCTATTTTTAGGATCGACTACAACAGGAACGCCTACAATGACGAAAGGACAAGAGGGAAGTACAATCTATTTCAGAAGTTGGTATTATTATAGAAATACACAGGACAAACTTTACTAATACAATGCTTCTGTAAAGATTGCCTAGACAGAAAAAAAAGATGTAGGTGTCAATCATAAGGCAAGGAATTATTTGTGGTTTACTTTATCATAATATAAGGATTTATTTGTGGGGCCTTGCTCCCTCGGCTAGGGACTGTGACCCTGGAACTACTAGGCTAGGTTAAGTGAGTTTGTTAGCTTCTCTACCTTTTTACAAATCTCAAGAGTGTTAAATAATCACATTTTTGGACCCAAGGCTAGCGGTTGTGACCCGGGAACCACTAGGTTAGGTTAAGTCGGTTTGTTAGGTTCTCTACCCTTTTACAAATCTCTAAAGTGTTAAATAATCATGTTTTGCCCTGTTTTTGGACACCCAAAATTCATGGTTCCCACCTGTGTCCTTCGGGAAGGACGGGGTCCATAACGGTAAAATGGCTTATTTGCATTGGAAATAGAGGTCAAATTAGTTGAAAGCACATCATGTACTGTAGTAATATTTTTTTTTCTTATAAAAGTAGTCCCATGTTTTCCGTAAATTTACCATGTTCTTTTATGCCAGTCTCACACCATCATTTCAGAAGGGATGTTAAGGCTTTCCAGACCTATTTTATTCCTTATAAATATTGCATGATGGAGAGAAACGAATACAACATAACTTTAGGTTACCCCGTATCCTAGCTTAGAAAGCTGTGTCCTTACCTATAGGAGGTTAGTTCTGCTTCTCATAGGATGCTGTTTTTTTACTTTGATTCCTTTTTCTGAACCATTTTTGAGGTGCTGGCTTTGGACTCCCAGGCATCAAAAGGAGCTCTTTACAGTGTACAAGTGCTTGCTGGCTCATATATATACAGTTTAGAGGAATGGCATAGGGGTGGGTGTAGCAAAATACAGTATTGGGGTCAGGTTGGTGATTTATGGTGAATTTATACCTAGCAAGATAGTGATGTAGATACTTTACATTTATGATAGGCCTCTCGATCCAGTCATTGGCATACTGTATCTCAACAAATGTTAAATTTTCTGAGTGTTTATATCATGGTTCTGAGAGGACACTAAGTCACAAAGTGATTCACTGTCGGGTGGTTCTACTAGTACAGATGCAGATCTCGATTAGTGACTCACTGGTCAGAGTGCATAAGTGACCTTGACAAAACATAATTCAAGATAATGGGCAGATGCTGATCACGGTCACAAGGTTGAGAATTGAGGGCGTCAACCAGGGGAACAATGAAGGGACTTTACTGATTCGATCAGTGCCACGAAGGGATCACTCTTGCTTCAGGATGTGGCCTCTTTAATTGAAATTGATGACAAGTGTCTTGTCAATATCAACCTCAATACCAGGGAATCGTTTGAAACTTTATTCTTAAACTTATCATCCATCACCTCAAAGCAGAAAGATCACCTATACTGTATGCCTAAGATTTTAATGAAATACCAAGATTGGTGACTATGATCTGGTGATCCAACTTGCGATAGAGAAAATGGTTAATATAAGCACAGTTTTCCGAAGCTCAAAATTGTTTTCTTTATGAGAATGTTTCCTTATACAATAATCACCAGTAGAGTAAGAATACAGGCCATATTCTTGGTTTTTCTCGGTCGAACAAAATTTCCTACAATTTGGGCACTTCACATAATTAGGCAGAGCATTATGACTATGCTGTACTTTATCAATAGCCAAGTTATTAATTAAAACACTCAGAAATAAATGTAGTATGTATGCATGCAACTAGGACACAGACACCATACATCAACTAATGTCAGGAGATCTAATTGAAAAGACGTTTTGCGTAATTAGCCAGAAAAAATGTCTCTTGATGATAGCCAAAAGTCGGTGACTAAAAAGACTGATCATTTTTACATCATTGTTCATGGCAGACAGGTTCTAGTCTCTTTTTCAAGGGAAAACTATTT
Source organism: Palaemon carinicauda (assembly GCF_036898095.1). NCBI lineage: Eukaryota > Metazoa > Arthropoda > Malacostraca > Decapoda > Palaemonidae > Palaemon > Palaemon carinicauda. Next base: position 217,158 of record NC_090766.1, on the reverse strand, counting down.
GTTTGCAACAAAAGTTACATATAAGAAAGGGATGATTATGAATAAATGTTTAATTGTATATCTGGACTGTATTATCTTTAATATAGACCAGATTCCTTACCTAACCTAACTTAGTATACCATGTCTATCTACCTGGAAAGCTTTGCCACTCTTGTGACCTCGTAGCATGCTGTATTCTTACCTTAAGCAAAGTGTTTTAGCTTCTTTCTTAGAGGTGTGGATTTGAGGTTATCCAAAATAACCTGATAGTCCCAGTTGAGATAGAGAAAGTTATTAATGAATGAGACTATTTTCCAAAGCTCATAATTTGTTTTTTCTATATAAAAACGTGGGCCTTTATAGTTAGATACAATAGGAACAAGTGCCATTTCTTGCACTTTTAATATGCACATTTCTTGTGACACCTCTAACCTTGATGTTTGTTCCGTAACTGGAATTCAGACCAAAGCTATTTATTAGGGATATTATTTTCGGTGAAGCTGAAGGGACAAGCCATTAAGATTTAGCGAGGGTTAACTACCCATCCCGCTAGTTAGTGTGGGGTAGGTTGGTAGGTAACTACCCCCTTCATTCACACACCCGTGACTGTGCTTCACTTTACTTTTGGCTCGGAGAGTGACCGGTTGTTGCCGCTTTTCCTCCTCGCCTATTTTGGACTGGCATTAATCTTTTGTCTTTTTAACTTATGTTTTTCTCACTATCTGTTTGGAAGTATTCTTGATGATTTTATATATACTCTGTTGTAGCGTTGTTGTAGCGTTCCTTACAGTGTATGTTGCTGTGCATGTTATAGCGCAGTACAGTAGGCTCTCAAGGGCAGAGAACCTTCTCTCCCAACCATCCCCCCTTGGAAATTGGTCATCCCGTTGGTGGATAGACTTCCGTGTGACTCAGCCTCCACCGCAAGAGAATCGTCATCGGTTTGATATTCCTTCGTTCAGCTATTGTCGTCGCCTTCCTCTCTATTGGAATCTGCTGGGGGAAAGGTGTGCGACCTTTTCAGAGCTTCACCTTTCATGGGCGGCCGCAGTATACTCTGCAGGGGGAGCACCTTTCCCGTTCGCTGGTTAGGTTGTACCTCCAAATGGTTTCTTCATTAGTTAAGTGGAATTATGGTTTGTAATTAACTTTTCAGCTTCATCTCCATGGGGAACCCCCTTCCTGCTGGAGGGTCTAGTGGTTCTTCTGATTAGTGAATGTTTTTAGCTGAATTAATTAATCGTAGTTCTTGTTTAGATACAGATTTTACACAGCCGCTCTCCTTCTCTCATTGACATCGACCGGGGAAGGGAGTGCACAGTCCTTTTTTTGTGTCTATTCTCTCGGTGGGCACCTTTCCCGTCCGCATGTTAGGTGCTCCTCCTGAGGGAGTTGTTACATAATTTATTCTATTTTTCCTCAGTTAGGGATGCCGTTCTTCTTTGTTCGACTAAGATAGCCGATTTAGAAGAGCATTGCCATTCAGGCCATGGGAATGTTCTGTCACTGGGCCATCACTTTCCTGTCCTTCTCTGCTTGTGGAAGCTCTTGATCAGCACACCGTCTTCGAGAAACTAGCTCCGGCTACTTTTTCTCATGCAGTGCTTGATTAAGCTCATCAACTTGAACAAGGCTTGTTGATGGAAAGCAAAGAGTGCTGCCTAGAGGTCTGCCTTCAGGGGTCGGACTACTTTCCCTCCCGAGGGTGAGTTATCTTCCCCAGGTATTGGGTTGTCCTCCCTTCTGAGGGAGAACTTCCCTTCATGTTCATCATTTCACATCGATGCCAATTGCTGTTGCTGTTTCTTCGCCTAAGACCACGCTCCCCCCTTTGCTTAGTCTACTCTTCTGTCAGGGATGGAGCAAAGTCCCAGGCAAGTTGACCCTGCGAGTGTTCTCCTCTCTCGTTCGCGAGAGAGGTCATTCATAGAGTCTTCTTCTGAGGCCTGCTGCTGCTGATCAGCTTGTTAAGCCTCATGCCTCTTCGGGATTCATCACTGTGGTCCTACACTCCATTCTCCGCCTTAGAGGTGCTCCTTTACTTTTGGCGAAAAGACGCCTCTTCAGCTCTCCAGTCTCGTCTTTGCAGCTTTCTTCTTTGGATGATTTTTCTCGTCCTGATTCTACTGATGACCTTCACATGCTCGTCAATGAACTCCGGTTCTTGACGCACCATCAAGGTCTCATTCAAGAGCCTCCCCTCGGGATGCTTGCCCTTTCAAAAGGTACATTCCGTCTCCAGATCATCGTTCGGCTGTTCGACAACCAGGTGTTCCGACCTATTGCAGCTAGTCTTTCTCCAGTCTCGCCGACCGCTGATCCCCAGAGCGCCGATAGCAATCATCATTTTGCTGATTATCAGCTTATCGATCTCCTGCTGATCGCCGATTTCCAGGTCGCTGATCACTAGCTCAGCTCACTGCTCGTCTGCTCATCAGCAAACCCTGTTTCATGACATGCACCGCTGAGGTCTCGTACGCAAGCCTGTCCTGAGGATGTTTGCCCTTTCAAATTGCACATCGGATCTACAGATCATCATTCGGCTGTTTCGCAGACCAGCTGTTTCCACCTATAGCAGCTCTTCTCTCCCCTGTCTCGCCAATTGCTGATCACCAGCGCGCTGATAACAATCGTCAACTTGCTGATTGTCAGCTCGCTGATCTGCCGATTGCTAGCTTGCTGATTGCCACCTTGCCAATCTCCGATCACTAACTTGCCTGCTAGTCAACGAATTCATTGAGGTCTCGTTTGCAAGCCTCTCCTGAGGATGTTTGCTCTTTCGAAGGGAACATCCTGTATCCAGATCATTGTTCAGCTGTTCGACGTACTGGAGCTCGTATTTCTCCCAGCTCCACTCTCACTGATCGTTAGCTCGCCGATCACCGATCTCTAGCTCGCCGACCGCTGATCGCTAGATCACAATGGCTAATCATCAACTTGCTGGCTGTCTGTATGTCAATTGCCAGCATTCTGAGTGTCCTCTCAGAGCTCCGGGCGCTGGTCGCCAATCTCTGGCTCAATAAGCACCATCTAGTCGATTGTCGAACCATATTGCTGTTCCTCAGCTTATCCGATCATCCGCCAGCTCGCCTATTTTGTGGCGTCATCAGCACGCCGATTGCCAGCATACTTTGCCAGGTCAACAGTTGTAGTCTACCTTGCCAACACAACAGTGGCCAACCTACCTTGCTAGCTCAACGGTTGCAAGCTCAACAATCACCAATCGCTGATCACCCTGCTGATTGTCAGTTGTCTGACCCTGCTTTCGCTAATCATTAATCTCCAGTTCACCAATCTCCGATCGCCAATAGGCATCTCGCTAATAACCTTTCCCCTGTGACTGCAAACTCTCCTTGGTCTTGTTGTTCACCAGCCTTCTGGCCCCTGCTAGACCAACCATCCTAGTCACGTGTTCGTCAACAAACTGTGGCTCGTTACTCTCTTGCTAGTTCCAACTGCCTTGTCGTTCATCCTTCAATGACCCGTCGGCACATAACTGTTCGGCATTCTACGGTGGTTACCCGCTCGCGAACTTATCTAGCGGGACACCATTCCCCTTCGGCTCTTCGATCGCCAACTTGCTGATCGTTGAGTCAACCCAACGATCAACGGCAGATAACTACTCGCCGACTGACCATGCAGACTGATCTGCTCATTAGTCACCATCTCCGGCTCACAGATCACCAATTCGCTGATCACTGACAGTTCGCTCGCTTATCCAATAAATAATCGGCAGGCTATTGTCAGTTCCCATCAGCAGGTTGTCGACAGGTGACTGCTCGTGAGCACTCTCCAACTGCACAGTGGCCATTATAACCAGCCTCTGACCTTTGTCAACGTTCGCCAGAACGCCGTCAGGGTACAAGGTAAGGTCAAGCGTTGCCTTACCCACTTCTTCATCAGTTAAGACTGAGCCCTCTCCCCGGGAAGAGTCCTGCGCAAGGTATTGCGTCCTTTTCACTCCTCTCCCTCCACGGGTCAAGACCCCACCATCAAAGAGCTCCTATGCGAATGTGTCCGTAAAGGAGCTGTCCCTTTGGGCCAATGTCCATATCATGTAAGAAAAGGCTGGACCAGCAGTAAGAGCACAGGTCTTCATGTGCACGCTGGAACTAAAAGACACATACTTCTATATCCTAAACCATTCATCTTCAAGGAAGTATCGGAGATTCAGTCTAGACAACAGGAAATGCCAGTTCAGGGCACTGTGCTTTGGTCTTTCCACAGCACCCCCAAGTGTTCACCCTAGTATCATCCTGGGCTCACATGATTAGCATGTCTCCTGCCTTATCTGGATGACTGGCTGATCCTAGCGGACGCTGTGGCAATCCTTCTTCAGCACCGAGACAAACTTCTGAGGTTTTGCCAAGATCTGGTGATCATGGTAGACCTCGAGAAGTCTTCCCTGCTTCCCACTGAGAAGACTTTTATACCTAGGAATGATTTTAGACACCAATGTCCACAAAACCTTCACATCAAAAGACAAGATAATGAAGGTGAGAAAGGTTGCAAGACCTTTTCTCAAGACAGGAACTCTAAGCCCAGAAGTGGCTATGTCTCCTATGACACCTATCATTCGTGGCTTGTTTAGTTCCCAACGGACACCTCAGGATTCAATCTCTCCAGTGGCGGCTTGAGTCTGATTGGTTTCAGGCATTCGATTCCTCGGACGTTGTGATCCCCCTGGGACCAGAGGAACGGGCGGACCTCAAGGAGTGGGTGGCAGATGAGAATCTGCGGAGGGTTGTAGATTTTTTCATCCTTCCCCCCAGACTTGATGCTGTTTTTAGACACATCAAAAGAAGGGAGGCGGGAGACCAATGTACTGCACCACACGACCTCAGGCCTGTGGCCAGAGTCGGAAAACTACCCTCGCATAAATTTCTTAAGAGATGAAGGCTGTCTTTCTGGTTCTTCAACAGTCCCATCAGGTCCTGGCGGTCCACTCAGTGGTGGTGCTGAGTGACAGCACCCCAGTAGTGGCACACATGAACAAGCAAGGAGGTACTTGTCCGTAGCCCCTACCCCATCTAGCAGTAGAAATACTGAGATTGGCCGAAGTCCGCTTGGTACCACTATCACCCCGCTTAGGCACCCACTGCTCCCTAGTTCCAGACCCCAAGTCTCTCTGGTAACATGCATTCCAACAACGGTGGGGGCAACAATGACGTTTACACCTTTCCTCCATTTTGTTTGATGAGAAAGGTACTCAAGAGCTAGAACATCGGTCATCCTCTCAATAACCCTCATAGCTCCATTATGGCATCATGCGGAACGGTTTCCGAACCTTCTGCAGCTCCTGACGGAGACTCCAACAGAACTCCCTCCACGACACGATATACTGGGGCAACAGCATGTCGACATCTACCACAAAGGTGTTGCTTCGCTACGACTGCACGCCTAAAGACTACCCAGCACCTCCTATGACTGCAAGCTTGGAGACTACCCAGCACCTCCTCACTCAGAAAGGATTTTCACAAGTTGCGAAAAGAGATGTCTGGATATCCACGTAAATCCTCAGCAACAGTCTACCAGGCAAAATAGAATGTCTTTTGTGGTTGGTGTCATGGAAAGGGTATCTCTCCACTCAATGCCCCTATTCCATCAATAGCAGAATTCCTCAAAAGTAGTTGCGGGAGGAACGACTCTTTTTAGTTTCGGCAGTGAAAGGCGATCGCTCAGCCTTGAGCCCTGCCTTCGAACTGAAAGGAAGGGACATTTCTTCATTGCTAGATCTTTCCTTACTCACACATACTTACGAACTTTCCTGTCCTCAGTGAGACCTCCCCTTGTAACATGGTTGTAGTTCTCCAATCATCAAAGAGGCCTCCTTACAAGCCACTACACCAGGCAACAGATCTCCACCTGGCTTGGAAGAAAGTATTCCTACTCGCTTTGACCTCAGCCAAAAAAGTCCGTGAACTTCATGGTCTCTCATACAACATCACACATTCAAGGGGAAGGGGAGAGGTAACGTTCAGCTTTGTCCCTGAGTTTGTTGCCAAGACTCAGAATCCAGGGGTGATGGATTCTAGCTTTGACTCCTTCACCCAGCACCTCCTATGACTGCAAGCCTGGATACTACCCTGTACCTCCTCATTCGGAAAGGATTTTCACAAGATGCGAAGAGAGATGTCTGGATATCCACGTAAATCCTCAAGAAAAGTCTACCAGGCAAAATAGAATGTCTCTTGTGGTTGGTGTCATGGAACGGGTATCTCTCCACTCGATGCCTATATTCCACCAATAGCAGAATTCCTCAAGTATTTGCGGGAGGAACAACTTTCAGTTTCGACAGTGAAAGGCGATTGCTCAGCCTTGAGTCCTGCCTTCAAACTGAAAGGAAGGGACATTTCCTCATTGCTAGATCTTTCCTTACTCGCACATACATACAAACTTTCCTGTCCTTAGTGAGACCTCCCCTTGGAACATGTTTGCAGTTCTCTGGTCATCAAAGAGGCCTCGTTACGAGCCACTACACTAGGCAACAGATCTCCACTTGACTTGGAAGACGGTGTTCCTACTCGCTTTGACCTCGGCCAAAAAAGTCAGTGAGCTAAATGGTCTCTCATACAACATCGCATATTCAAGGGGAAGAAGAGAGGTAACGTTCAGCTTTGTCCCTGAGTTTGTTGCCAAGACTCAGAATCCAGGAGTGACGGATTCTAGATTCGACCCTTTCCGGATAACGAGTCGGCGCTCTGTAACTGACAATCCAGATCATTTGTTACTGCGCCCAGAGAAGAGTTTGAGGATCTAGATTATTATTAGTATTGATGTTATTATTATTATTATTACTTGCCTCAAGAACAGCAACAGCTCACCCTGGGTGCCTTTGCTTGTCATCAGCACTGGGAGAGACAAGAGGAGGATCACCAAAAAACGCCATCTTTGCATAGATTCACAGTCACCAATGACTCTCTGAATCCAGATCTTCTTCCTACACGTCGACCCAGAGCTCACGATGTCAGGGGCTTAGCTACGTCCCTGACCTTCAAAAGAGATTACTCTGTGATGCAGGTTCTACAAGCAAAGGTGTGAAAACGCCAGACAACTTTTACAGCCCATTACCTGCAAGACGTGACCCACAGGAGCTCAATACGATCTCTATCGGTCCTGTGGTGGCTGCACAACAGCTGGTTGAATACCTCAAGCTCCTTATTGGACAAGTAGCAGAAAGTTGAGGGCACTGTTACCTTGTTTTAGTCTGCTTGAATGAAAAGTAGTGACTGACTTTCTTTTCTTCATCCTCCCCTCTCATGAAGAAAGCAGCAGCCTGGGTTCTCTGCACAAGTCGACTTCAACCACTGCAGGTAAACCATGCTCCCTTGTGTACCTAGTATTGTTTCAATACTGTTGTCCCTCCGCACTCTGGCGAGGGGGTATTTGGAAAGTCGTGGTTACCACAGTTATTTCCTACAAAGACTTAGATAAATGTTACCTTGACAGTCACACTGCTTATCTCGACACACAGCTTGCGTAGGCAGCAGATCTTGTGTAGCAAGGTTTATCTAGGTGTTAGGGTCTCCTTATTTTGGGTACTGACCTAATCAAAAAAAAAAAAAGGAGGAGTCCCTGGGTAAAGCCAAAAAGCCAGGTTGGCAGGGATGTCCACCCTCCTAATGGGTGACTCACCCCTAATAAGTAGTGTAGGTTTGTATTCCAGTTACAGAAAATATAACTAATTTGGAGATAATTTGTATTTTTTTCCTAACGATACAAAGCTTTAGCTATTTATACAACCTTACCCCCTTGAAGTCCTCACTGGTGTGTGAGTGAAGGGGGGTAACCACCCCCTACCCCCTGCTAACTAGCCGGATGGGTAGTTAACCCTCGCTAAATTTTAATGGCCCCTTTCAGCTTCGCTGAAAATAATCATCATCATCATCATCATCATCATCATCATCTCCTTCTACACCTATTGACGCAAAGGGCCAAGGTTAGATTTTGCCAGTCGTCTCTGTCTTGAGCTTTTAATTCAATACTTCTCCATTCATCATCTACTTTGTGCTTCATAGTCCTCAGCCATGAAGGCCTGGGTCTTCCAACTCCTCTACTGCCTTTTGGAGCCCAACTGAACATTTGGTGAACTAATCTCTCTTGGGGAGTGCGAAGAGCATGCCCAAACCATCTCCATCTACCCCTCATCATGATATCAACATATGGCACTCGATTAATCTCTTTTATAGTTTAATTTCTAATCCTGTCCTGTCATTTATGCAATTTCCAATATCCTTCTTAGGGCTTTATTCTCTAATCTACTAAATCTATTTGAGTTTGTTTCATTGTCTTACCATGTCTCATGTCAATAGAGTAACACCGATCTCACTGAACTGATATGTAGTCTGATTTTTATATGTAATTTTAGGTGATTTGATTTCCAAATTTTACTCAAACTAGCCATTGTCTGATTTGCTTTTTTCATTCTTTCACTTTAACTCTAATTCTAAAGACCCTGTATTGGAGATCATGGTTCCTAAATACTTGAATTATTCTCCCTCATTAATCCTTTCTCTTTCCTATGATATTTCATCTTTCATTGCATACTCCGTTGTCATCATCATCTGTCTGTCTTCTATTTATTTTGAGCTCAACGTCGTGTGATATTTCATGCATTCTGGTAAGCAAGCAATGCAACTCCTGTGGTGTTCTGTCTGAAATTACATATAATAATGAGACTATACCAGTTTAGTGAGATCGGTGTTGCAATATGGACACGAGTCATGGTATGACAATGAAACAATCTCCAATATATTTTATAGATTTGAGAATAAAGCCTTCAGAGGGATATTGAAAGTTAAATGGCAGGAGAGAATTAGAAATGAAACTTTAAGAGAGATTACTCGAGAGCTATATGGGGATGAGATGATGATGATGGGTAGATGGAGATAGTTTGGGCATGCTCTTCGCACTCACTAATAGAGATTAGTTCACCTAACGTTCATCTGGGCTCCACAAGACACTAGAAGAGTTGGTAGACCCATGCCTACATGGTTGAGGACTATGAAGCGTGAAGTAGGAGACGATGAATGGAGAAGTATCGGATTAAAAGCTCTCAAGACAGAGACGACTGGCGAAATCTAACCGATGCCTTTTGCGTCAATAGGCGTAGGAGGAGATGATGATGATTTTGAAAGGTGGTCGTCAATTTGCAGCCTACACGATCAAGGTTTTTCCAATTTTCTAAATTCTCTGCCCATATTTAGGTCGTCTATAGACATCGTAAGCTTCTTGGAATTCTTTTTTAGCTGATTTTTTATATCAATAAATGTTTCTTGATAAGATTTATGCCATTCACCATCCTGAATGCGACTTACTAAAGTTGGCTTATTGTTAGGTATATTATTCACGGAGACTTAATGGGAGTTGTCGAAACAATCCTGGTGGTTTTTATCGCTTGGAAATCGAGCTAAAATGTTTGTTTATCATAACCACT